>NW_027069663.1:547603-581973 GCF_002906115.3 Quercus suber
TTAGACTCTTACTTGAAGAATAATGTAACCAGACTGGCAGAAAAAACCTGCTAGCATCATGAGAGAACCCTTGACGACAACTTGCGTATGTGCTGCACTCGCAGATTCTTGATGGCTATGTCCATATGTCCATGGCAAATTCCAAGAAGGACCTTTAACCAGAGTCATAAGCATAACTCCTCCAAACGAGACTATGGTCCCCAATACCTTTGCCTGGCTAGCCCGTCTCCTAATATTTACTTTCTCAAGACTACAAAAGCATTCACAAATATTTGAAGCACCCCGTATATTTAATACATCATGTATATATATGCATGCACAAACGAACGTGAATGGAACTAAAGAGAATTACCGTAAAATCCAAGCCATTGCAAATGTACACAAAGGAACAACATTGAACAATGCTCTTGAATAAGTTGCTGTAGTACGCTTCACCCCCTCGTAGTACAAGTTCTGGTAAGCTACAGGCCTGAGTGGTAAAAAATGAAAGTTTAAGTGTAATCCAACTGGGCAAAAAAAAATATATATATATATATATATATATGTAAAATGTTTTGGTTGAAGCTTAAGACCAAAAGCTTAAATTCTTACCCCAGTAAGGCAAGCAACATAATCTTAGCAAAGATAGAGCAGGTCAACTTTGGCCTTTTCTTCCTGTTAAGAGCATTAAATTAATGTGATTAGCTTTTTCAACTACATGTAATTGAAGAAAAGAGTAGAAAATCTTGTAAATTTAATAAGAAGGGAAGAGATGGAGACCTATCGTAGAAAATGGCGAAAGGAGCAATGACCACAGTGGCAACGGCATATCGGTAGGCTATGAACACACGTGGGTTCATTCCCTTATTTAGAGCAAACTTACCGATTATGGACATCCCTGCATGGCCAAGTTGCACTAAAATTATTGCCACAAATGGTTTCACCTTCTTATACAATTGAGTCCTAGACTCCATAGATATGTTAAGCTAAATCTCTCTTTCTTTCTCTCTTGTCTCCAATGTGAAAAGGTTCAAGCAAAATGAAGTATGAAGTTCATGTTTTTTCTAATGGACAGTATATGTAGCGATCACTATATATACAGAGTCCCTTTTTTTTTTTTTTCCTAATGGATAAAAATCAATCATAATACTTCCACCTTTATAACTTGTTTGGGAGAGGGGAATTAAAAGAGGGAATGGAATGTAAAAAATAATTAAAGAAATAAAAAATTATTTTCATTCCTGAGAGATAGGAGAGAAAAAATAAAACCTTTTTGCTATTTCTTTTTGTCGTAAGTTTTTTTTTTTTTTAATCCCTCCAAAATTTGGAGGAAATGATGGAAAGAAATATGTTTTACAATATTTTTTGTTAAAGAAATGACATAATGATGATGATGATAATAATGATGACGATGATAATGATGATAATAATAAGAATAGTGTCATAAAATTATTATTTTTCCCACTCAAATCCCAAATATTGTTACTTTACATTTCTTTTCAAACATTTAAACAAAAAGGAGGCAAATATGTAATTCTTGTTTTTTTTTTTTTTTTTCCTATTCTATCAATGGCAGCTCCATGAAAATTTTTTCAATGGATTATTAAGGATTTTAAATTTGAATATATTGAGTTATCAACCAAATAAAAACATGTAAATATATAAATTTTTACAATTTCCTTCAAAAACTTTTTATATTTTAAAATTTTTACATGATAATTCATTACTAGTTGTCATTATCTATTATCAATGTGAATCGGTGTTACAATTTTATTTTACAGTTGTCATATCTATTTGTCATAGTTTTTATAAAAATATTGTAAGCTAAATCCTAAAATATTTCAACTGAACTGCACTATATTAATTATTGACCTATACAACCACACTCAACTATACATAAACAATATACTAAGTAGCTACTTAAACAATCAAATGCTTGAACGATAACTAACTTTACTTTTTTTCTAGAATCACTAACTTTATAACAAAAATTTATTATAACGTGATAATAATACACACAAATTTAACAAACCCTTTGCATTTTCTAATTATTAAATTATATAAAACTAAAAAGTTATATTATATTTATACTATTCATGCACACATTCATGAGAGGAAGAGATCTTTGTACTTTGTGTTGTTATTTGGTTTTGGGATTAACTGATACGTGTTGTTATATGGTTTTGGAATTTGCTAATATTTGTTATTTTTTGATTTTAAGCTAAACTGATTTGAGATTAGGGTGTGCGAGATTTAATTTAAGGTGTGCAAAAATATTTTTATAGGTAAATTTAACTAGTGAAGTATATTTTATATGTATATATATAATTTTGTTTTTCAAGTAAGAGGGTTCAAACATGCTTGTAGCACCGCCCCTATATTAGTGTATTCTATCCATTTCATATCATCTATATTATATATAAAAAGATTCCTTTTTTTCTATTGGATTTTTATGTAGTTCAAAAACCCTCATTAATGAAAGGTAACTTCTTTTAGAAATATGGTCATAAATGTCAAATAACAAATTTCATTTTGAATTCAAAAAGAGAATTCCTAAAATTAAGGATTTTTTTTTTTCAATTTAAGATTTTTTTTCCTTTTACGTTAAAAAAAAATTACAGTTATTGCTTATCTCTAAAATTTATCATATTTATTTATTTAAAAAATAAAAAAAATTTTAATTATAATAGATGTAAATTATTAATCTTTACACAAAAAAAAAAAAATAGAAAGTTTCTACGCACGCGCATAAGCGCATGCTCAGAGATTAGTTGTTTATAAATTTCTTAAGTGTTAAGAATCTTGACACTCCCCGTAGTAAACCTGCAATCTTTTCCTCATACCACGCTAAGCACTGTGACTCAGCACTGACCAAGGTGAGGAGTGAGGACTCAGTGCACCAAGAAAACGTGTCCATATGCAATGTGGGGGATTGGTTGAATTTGCCTAAACTTAACTGAGGATGAATCAGAATTGAGTTTAATTATTGATGCAAGACATTATTTTTGCTTTTAATTTTCAAACTTTACACATACGAGTTTGAGTACCTCAAGATATTATAAGATCTATAAAGCTTCATTTCTGGAATCTAATGTTGAGTTTGCTTTAGTGGCACTAATTAAAGCATCGGAAGAGGCCAAGCCAAACTCTGCAGCCTTTTTTAAACTAGTGGTGATAATAGTTTTGTTTAACTGACTTTGTTGAATTAAAATGCCATCCATCTCATACTTAAAGCAATGTCTTCACGGCGTGTTCGCATTTGTTGCATATTTTTTCTTTGTTATAGCTAGATAATGGGGTGGGGGGCGGAGGAGGAAGAGGTGGATTTTGAACTATTAGAGTATAGACGTAGGAGGTAAGACGTCATTAAAAAATGCTAATTACCACTAAACGATCATTTCGTTATTTCTAATAGAGAAATGATATGTCTACAATATTTTTACAACATTTTTACAATAAATCTTAAGTGGCAGGTTGTTACTGGTTATTATTGTTGGAGCAAAAAAGTAATCTTAGTATTAGTTTCAAATTTGAACCAATGACAACTAACCGCCTGTAATTTGTTGTAAAAATGTTGTAAACGTAGCATCTCTCTTTCTAATATATATATGCTCAAAGGTTTTTTTTTTTTTTTTCCCTTCAAATTCCCATTTGTGTAATACACTCTTTTTTATATATATATAAATTAAAAAAAAAAAAAAAAAAAAGTTTCAATGACTCCCTAATTCTGGATAAGATTCAAAATAAGATTAATCAAAAGCTTGAAAACATTATTAATGCTAATTGTGGTTCCACTCAACTTATTAAAACTTAATTGATACCATCTACCACCTAAATTCACCAATCAAGCAATAATTCTCAAAAGCCAAATCGAAAATTGCATCAAATTTGATGAATACCTATCAAAAATAAATCACCCCACTATTCAAGATGACAAATTTAGACATAACTAATAGCCAAAAGTGGGGAAAAAGAAGACAGAAAGAGACCCCAACACTCGCAAAAAGAAAGGAAAAAGAATTTGTCTTTGCCGAGTGTAGGCTAAGGGCACTTGTGCAAAACGCCCCTAGTTTTGTTTATAATGTTTATGGAAACCTCTTTATCTGCCACCCAATAAAGAGCAAAACCACATTAGGAATTCAAGATTCTTGTCAGTTATTCAGATAATTTTTTTTTTCATCACCCCAGGTGACCTAATCTCATTGGATAATTTTGCCTTTTTCATGCCACATGGCGTAATCTCATTGGATAGTTTGCCAGTCAACAATTAAAAGAAAGGACCAAAAATGAGGGTAAAAAATGGACCCAATAACATCACTCCCTACACTACACGGGTTGGTCTTTGCCCAACACCACCCTCTCTAATCACTTCAGAATTTTTGGACCCACATCCATATAAGTCTCTATCCGGAGTGGGCTAGAAAACCCATAAAACCAAAAGCCCAAAAATTCCCTAAGAGAACCAAGGGGGCTAAAAGCCTCATTATTTTCTTCAAATCATACACCACAATCTCCTACATATATCAACACGCACAACTCCCTTAAATAATCAAGTGAAAGACTCGTGGATTGAGAAGTCTATCATCACACCACTTGAAAGAGGTTGTGCATGCAGGTTTAAAACTAAATGTTATATAATTTTCATGGTTGATATGGATTAATTAGCATTTTTATGGATATAATCATATGATCATGTATTATATTAGATTTTAATTTCTGTCAATATCACATGGTAGAGCATTTTTAAATTCAAGCATTGCATGCATAACAACATGTTAGATGAAAAGGTGAGTAATATAACATAGCCATCAATTTCTGAAAATTGTAACTAAGGAATCAAAATAATTTACCTTTCTTGTTCTTTGTTTAGAATGTAATTGTGATTGTAGATTCCAGTTAGTTCAATTGATAAAATTTTTTATAATTGAATAAAAAATTTGGAGTTTAATTCCCGTCGACACTAAAAATCAATTGGTGTCTTGGTTTAATGATAAAGAGCTATCATCAAAAATAGAAGTCATAGATTGAAACAATCTCTCAAAACATAATTATGATCAAAGTTTCTTAAATTTCTTTTCTTAACTAGGACTAAAGCCATATAATTTTTTATCTTTATTCTCCATCAATGTAATTCTTCAAATTATTCAATAAAATTGTATTTTCATAAAATTTTCTTATTTTTCTATAGTGAAATAAGTGACATCTCTATACGCGTGCATAACACACGTAATTCACTGACAATTTCCAAATCAAGCCAAAAAAGGGATCTCACAATTGGCACTCCTTTAAGGCTCCACTTGGGAGTTTATAAGGAAAGGGAATGGAATGGAATGGAATGGAATGATCATAAGGGAATAGAAAAAAATGGAATGGAATGTATTTAAGTAAGGGAAAAGAATATAATGGAATGAAATTAAGTAACCTTGATTGGATGTTTTAAAATAAAGGAATGAAAATGAATGAAAATGAATGGAATGTAAGTAATCATGTTTGAGAGTAGCATTGAGGGAATGGAATGGAATCATTTTATGACAATATTACTATTAGACCCCTCTTTTAAAATAAAGAGTTGAATATATAGGGGTATTTTGAGAGTTTTAGTAAAAAAATCATTAAATCTAATTCAATTTCCTCCTATTCCTCCCAATTTCGAGAGAAAATGAAAATTTGAGATTTTAAGGGAATAGAGAAGAATGAGTATTCCCTCGTACTCATTCTATTCCCTCCCACTTAAACTCTCAAATAAGAGAATGGATTTTCCATTCTCTCTATTAAAACTCTTAAACAAGGGAATGGAAGAATATTCTAAAATGATTCTTTTCATTCCTTTCTATTTCATTCCATTCCCTCCTCCAATATGAACCACCACAAGACTCACTCTAGTTGTGCCTAGGGCCCACTCAAGCGGCCCTCTCAAAAATAAAATTTAAAAATTCTCTCTATTTCTTTTAATTTTTTTCAACACATATTGTAACCTACATTTTTTTTTTTTTTTTTTTTGAGAAACATTATAACCTACATTTTATATATATACTATTTATGTTTTTTTAGACAAATTATTGAAAAAGAAAATTTACAAATATTTTTTTAGTTGCACTTGGTGCACTTCCTTTAAATTGAAAACACGTCTAAAACTGGTGTAAAAACAAAAGTACTAAATGAAATATCTTTATAGAGTGAAACTTTTTCCACATGGAAGAAAACAATTCCAACTATATATTAGCATAAATGTACAATATCCGCTCTTTTCAAGCGGCCCCATTTGTAGATTTAATACTTGTCACGTTGATGGTCCTAAATTCTTGATTTGAAGTCATTATCCTCTCATCCATAGTAGCCACATTTTGAGCTGTTGGTAGTATTTTTTCATTGTCTGACTTCGATCCTAGTTGATCCTTACTTTTGCCCCATAAAACCAAATATAAGCCAACAAATATGATAATTGCTCCAATAACCCTGAAAATAGTTCAATTATCTGAGTAAGACAAATATAGTATTTATCATTCCAAATATTTTTTCGAAAATTTCCCTTTACGAAAATGAATCAAAATCATTTACAACAATTAAATAGTGTGTTATCTAATGAATGTCCCAAATGACACAAAATATTTTGAATGGGCATTTCAAGCACAATGTCAGCAAGTCATGTTAACAGTTGTAAAAAAATGTTGTGTCACTGGATTTAGTAGGCCTAGTAGGATATACATACCTTCCTAAGTACATAATCTCGGACAGAATGAAGGAGCCTAAAATTGCGACTAGAATTGTGCTTAGGGGATTAAAAGCAGACACAAACACAGGCCCCCTTTGCTTCATTATTAGGCCTTGAATGTAAATGGTAAACCCTGAACATACTACACCCTGCATAAAATTTCAATTGTGAGTATTAATACAAGTCTTAGACATAGCTGGCCTCACAAAATTGTAAGAAGCAATGCAAAGAGAAAAGACATCAAAAGAAAATGTAACTAAAGTTAGATTTTCTCACAGCGTATACAGCAGCTAAGAGCTTCGAATCTAAGTGTATTGACCAGGCCGTGGGGTTACCCCATTCCATTGCAACGGCTAGTATGGAACTTTCCAGTGTGCCCATCAAACATATCAAAACTGTTAGGGAAAGTTCTGCTGGGTATGATTTCAGTGTAATCGCCTACAAATCANAGACAGACAAGTAAAAAAGAAGAAGATGCACGTGATATATATATATATATATGTAGGGGTGATAGGTCCAAGAGCTCATATTTATGTGTATGTTGGGCCAATGGCCCAATCCGAGGACGAGTAAACTCTTTCATAAGGATCCGTGTTAGTAAGTAAAGAAGTGAAATCTGATTAAAGTCTTCCGGAATAGTGGTCTGAGAAAGAATCCCTCATCAGCTGAGCAAAGCCGAGGTCAAATGGTGTGATCTGCCATCGAGAGTAACGTTCTGGATCATTCTATGAATGAGGATAAGTATTAAGAAGAAACATGACAGAGGAAAGTCATGAAATATCTCAAAGGAAAGCTGCTACTACTGAATTAAATGTTTTACAGCTAACTCTCTGGCCGCATTGATGAGGAAGTGATACCTGAATAGTAACTTTCAGCCTTACAGTTATTACCTAAAGACTTTAGGAAGGTGCTGATAAGATAAAGATCAACACCAACAATCTGAACTGCATGTGGAAGGTGAAGATGAAAGAAAAAGATAGTATAAAATGGAAGGGATACTCTAAGAAGAAGGGATCAAAAAATTAAGAGAAAAATATTGTAGCAATCAAAAACTGAATTTGTAATCAAACTTGAGAGAAATATATATGAACTAATCTTCTCGGATTGTGCTGATGACAATTTTCTTTAATTTAAATCAATCTATCTTCCATTTCTTGTCATCTGAACTCACTTTACTTGTTGTCCAACTCATTTAAGTCCAGTTTTCCAACTCACTCTCTACAAATTCATTGTATTGGGCTTTTTGAGTCTACATTTATTTATCCTTTAAGCTAGGGACTCAAATTGCGTCCTTACAATAAATAAATAAATATATATATATATATGTTCGGATTCAGTAAGCCTATTAGCACAGTAGTTGGATACACAAAATACATTGCGAAAATCAATCTATCAATCTCTACGTAGTAAATACATGCTATAAAAAAATAAAGAAAACATTAAAAAAGATAAAGATAAAGATAACATGTCAATATAAAGTAACAAATAAATATAAGAATTAAGTTTAAGAAGTCTTCTACTTCTACATGCCAAAGTCCTTGATAATATCGTCCTAAAAAAAAAAAAAAAAAAAAAAAAAAGGCCCTTGGGATCTACATATTTGTGGGCTCTTAAGTGTTATGAGAGGAAGTCTCGTAAAAAAACGGCTCCTAAGTCCTAATTCAATACTAAGATTGGATTTGGACAAATATATATTATATACCTATTACATGCGCCAAGTTCTCTGCCTAGGTTTTCAGCAAAAAAATAGAAAGTTCTCTTCCTAGGTTTATATAGCAATATCCAAAAGAAAAACTTCACAAAACAAGGGCATGGGATTTGACTTCGTACATGTCTTATAAACAAACTAGATCATATGAACTATGAACTATGAAGCACAAGTCTCCATCTATTATTGAGTGAAAATTCCTAAGGGCACCAAGAGCTTCATAGCTCATTGGCACTTTTTAGGACTCTGGTTCAATTACTAGCGGTTACATCTCTCTCTCTCCTTAATGTAGTTAAAAAACCAAAAACAAGAGCAAATCCTAAAGACGAAAATTGGCAAATTGCCTTGGAGCGTTGTCATCCACCATGTTTTACTTGATATTTGATAAGAAAGCTAGGATTCCCATCGGAAGAAGTTAAGTCTGAAGTTGATTTGGTGCTATGTGTTCTTGTTGATGTTAGATATAGGTTTATTTGGAATAAGAATGTTAAAAAATCTATCTATAATAGCTTCTTGTAATGGGTTTAGCTTGTGTCCAATGTTTTAAAGCACTGGACATGACACATGTTCGGTCTCATGTTTCGTTTCGTGCTCCAATGCACTGAACAGAAGTCTTATCTCTTTGTAGCTAATGGAGTATCTAACTCTATTTTTGATAACTGGTGTTGATATCAATTATATGTTGTGTTAGTATTTTGTTTTAATGAAATTTTCTCATTCATTTAAAAACAATTCGCAAATTGCAACCATAATTGTCCCACATCACATTACATCACAAAGTAAAGTAAAGTGGATTGTAAAAAGATATTACTATTTAGGTTAAATTGCAATTTACTCCTCTTATGTTTAGGTTTGCTTTTAATTCGGTCACTTAATTCTCAAATATTACAATATATAATATCAATTTGTCCCTTCTATCAACGTCATTAGAATCTTGTCCTTAATTCACTCATAAACAACATCATTTTGGATACAAAAAAAAAAAAAAAAAATCAGAAGTGTTTTTAGGTGGGTTAACAATGAAAATGTAATTGACCATAGGTCAATGAAAAGAACACATTAACATCATTATAAAAGTCAAGGGTGTCAATTGTAAATTTTGAAAGTCTTAAAAGTGATACCTAGTATGAGTTTGGATAGCAAACACGGTTGGCGTTTGCATTTTTTCCTGAATCTCGTGTACTGTTTACAGGACCCGTAAGTTTTTTAATAAAGCAAATGTAACATCCAAACTGGGTCCCATGAGCACTATTCATAGTTTAAAAATTATTTTGCTATAATGTTTTCAACAATAAATTTTAAGTTTTCAGTAATAAGTGGTATCTAAACAGACCCAAGAATGAAAAAAAACTATTAACAAGCTTTTGTTCGACTGACACTAACCAAAATTGGTGGTTTTCCTGGTTTTAAATCTATAAAAAAAAAAAAACAAAAAAAAAAAACAAAAAACAAAAACAAAAACAAAATTAGGGATATTGTTCGAGATTGGTGTCAAGATTTTGTATGCCAAAGCCAACTATACGTATTTATAGAGCATCTCAAGCAGATTCTCTAAATTTTTGTACTATTTAGAGAATAAACAGTGACTTTTACCTTTTAGCTACCTACTTTTTAAATACACTTTCCAACAGATTCTCTATCTCATTTGAATATTATTTCTTCATTCATTCTTTATTCTTTTTTAACAACTACACATCTTCCAACATTTTTTTATTCAAGACCTGATTATTATAATAGAAAAAAAACATTTGAAGAATGAACAGTAGCCCATCAGACTTGATGGACTACTGTTCACGAGCCAAAAAAACAATTCCAAGTATAGAGAATCTATTAGAGACTATTTTTATGGTGACATTCTCTATTATAGAGATTTTTATGCATTTAGCTACACAGTTGGAGATGCTCTTAGATCCGACTTATTCTTGTTGACTAGCAAGACGTGAATTAAAAAAAAAAAAAAAAAAAAAAAACCTTCCTGTTGAGGAATAGAACTATGCAAAAATCTGTATTAGATATGGGACGCATAGGCGGAATTAATTAATTAGTTCTGGGACCCCAACATGTCCCATCAAAAAAAAAAAAAAAAGGAACTACAACATGTACATATGGAGTACGGAGGACATTTAAATAGGATGTGTCTCTCTCATCAGCTACAACAATGTCCTCATCTATTAAATTCTCAGCCATCTCTGGATTTCCAAACTTTTTTTCATTAAATTTTTTCTTGGAACGCAGCATAGGTAGCTGAGTCCATTAAATCAAAAGGCCTGTAGTGTAGTGCATTATTGGGACGGTTGGAGCATTCGCATCAACCTAGCAGCATTTTAGTCAAATTTGATCTATAAAACTACTTTAATTTACTCATTTGTAGATACACCTATATCAGACTCAATATTTTACCTTTAATTTAATTTAAAATATTTATTTGATTCATTATTAATTATCTCTCTCTCTCTCTTCTAATATTTCTGAAGGCTTTATTTGGGAGGAGGGAATAGAATGGAATGGAAATGAATGAAAAAAATAATTTTGGAATATTCTTCCCTTCTCTTGTTTGAGAGTTTTAATGGAGGGAATGAAAAGTCAATTCCATTGTTTGGGAGTTTAAGGCCTCGTTTGGGAGGAGAGAATGGAAAGGAATGAAAAGAATAATTTTAAAATATTCTTCCATTCTCTTGTTTGGAAGTTTTAATGAATGAAATGAAAAGTTTATTCCCTTATTTGAGAGTTTAAGTGGGAGGGAATGGAATGAGTAGGAAGGAACACTTATTCCTCTCTATTTTCTTAAAACTTTAAATTTTCATTCCCTCCGAAATGAGGAGGAATGAGATGAAATTGAATTAGATTTAATAAATTTTTTACTAAAACTCTCAAAATACCTCTATATATTTAACTCTTTATTTTGAAATAGGGGTCTAATAGTAATATTGTTATAAAATAATTTCATTCCATTCCTCCCATGTTACTCCAAAACAAAATTACTTACGTTCCTTTCATTTTCATTTATTTCCATCATTTATTTTAAAACATCCAATCAAGGTTAGTTAATTCCATTTCATTCCTTTCTTTTCCATTCATTTCCCTTACTTAAATACATTTTATTCCATTCCATTCATTTCCATTCCGTTATGAACTCTCAAACAAAGCCTAAGTGGAAGGGAATGGAATGAGTAGGAGGGAATACTCATTCCTCTCTATTCCTTTAAAATCTCAAATTTTCATTCCTCCTGAAATTGAGAGGAATGAGAGGGAATGCAATTAGATTTAATAAATTTTTTACTAAAACTCTCAAAATACCCCTATATATTCAACTCTTTATTTTAAAATAGGGTTCTAATAGTAATATTGTCACAAAATGATTCCATTCCATTCTCTCTATGTTACTCCCAAACAAGATTACTTACATTCCATTCATTTTCATTCATTTCTATTCCTTTATTTTAAAACATCCAATCAAGGTTACTTAATTCCATTCCATTTCATTCTTTTCCATTCTTTTCCCTTACTTAGATACATTCCATTCCATTCTTTTATGATCATTCCATTCAATTCCATTTCATTCCCTTAGGGCTTGCTTGGGAGGAAGGAATAGAATGGAATAGAAATGAATGAAAATGATCATTTTAGAATATTCTTCCATTCCCCTGTTTGAGAGTTTTAATGGAGGAAATGGAAAGTCTATTCCCTCTTTTGGGAGTTTAGGTGGGAGGGAATGGAATAGGTAGGAGGAAACACTTATTCATCTCTATTCTCTTAAAATCTCAAATTTTCATTCCCCCTGAAATTGGAAGGAATGGGAGGGAATGAAATTAAATTTAATGATTTTTTTACTAAAACTCTCAAAATACCCCTATATATTCAACTCTTTATTTTAAAATAGGGGTCTAATAGTAATATTGTCATAAAATGATTCAATTCCATTTCCTCCATGCTGCTCATAAACAAGATTACTTACATTTCATTCATTTTCATTTCTTTCTATTCCTTTATTTTAAAACGTCCAATCAAGGTTACTTAATTTCATTTAATTCCATTCTTTTCCATTTCTTAAATACATTCCATTCCATTCTTTTCCATTCCCTTATGATCATTTCATTCCATTCCATTCCCTTATGAACTCCCAAGTGGAGCCTTATGAACTGTCAAATGAAGCCTAACGAACCCTCTATGTCTCTCTCTTTGTTTCTCACTATCTCTTCCACTAACCACCGAACCTTTCTCTTCCTCTCAATTTCTCTATTCCTCCCTAGCCACTGAACCCATCGTCGATCTTTCTATGGATGGATTGGTTGGGGTGTGTGCTGGTAATAGTGGCGGTGATAGACGGCTTGTGGGGTTGGGTTTGCTGTTCATTGGGCCTTTGAGTTGAGGCGTTTGATGGCTATTTGTTGTGATTCTGAAAGTTTGAGGTTGATTTTGAGTGAAGGGTTTGGTGTTGCAATATTTGAAGTTGATTTTTTTTTTTTTTTTTTTGATTGTTTGATTTGAATTGGGTGGAGCAGATCAAATGGTAGGTTGGTGGTGGCATATTTGAGGTGGGTTGCTGCCTTTGTGGTGGATTTGGTAAGAGAGTGTTGGAGTGAGAGAGAAAAGGTTGGAGAGAGAGGGCAAAACAAAATCATTTTTTTAACATTGGCAATGAACAGTACCTCACCACAAAGTAGTGTTACTATTCATCTCTAGTTTTTTGGGTTATTTTGAGGAGATTGATGCGTGATTAATTTGTGGGTGCTTGACTTTTTTTTAACATCAAGCTAGTTTGACTAGCTTGATGTGAATGCTCTTAAAAACCCCTTATTAATCAAATTGAATTGAAAGTTGAAACACTTAAATAGATTATTTTAATAGTTACGATATAAGTAATATTTTTTATAATCGCAATATAATTTGAATATAAGACGTTGATTATATGATGGTTGCTTTTCATTATTAGATTGATTTTTATTTTTTGGGTTATGTAAGTGGAAGCCTTTTATTTGATCACAAAAAAAAAAACAAAATAATAATAATAATAAAATGAACCAATTGAAAATACTCAAGAGTGGCTATAAGCCTTGTAACTCAATTAATACCTCAGAATATTTTCAACCAAAAAGTCTGGCGTTCAAATCTTTTTTTCCTATTATAAGTATTAAGTGTGAGTTTGGATAATGCGTTTGCGCGTTTCTAGTGCGTCTGCATTTTTTTTTTCCTATGGGTCCTACTGTTCATGGGACTCACAAGTACGGTTTCAGCAAATCTAACTTTAAAATTAGGTCCTACGGTACTATTCACACATTTAAGAATTATTTCGCAATAATGTTTTTAGTTTTTAGCAATAAGCGGTGTGGGCGGGAAAAGCCCAGCCATACGTAGTGGGCCTAAAGCCCAAACTGAGGACTAGTCTATGTCCGAGGAGGCTAAAATTGTCGAGGGGTATTTCGCGTGAAAGAATGATGCATGGGGACGAAGAAACTCTAATCAAAGAGAGCATCATTGTTTCGAAGAGACGATCATCCTCGGATGAAAGGGTTTTGGGGTCATGTAAATATCTGGGGGCTTCAAATGGATTTACTAGTGACTTCAGTAATTTGGATAAGCTTTAGACACGCTTGGAGATAAGAGGAACAGAGATATATCTAGAAGGAAAAGCTGCCACCACCGTATTAAATGCACTGCAGCAACTTTCTTGGCCGCATTTATGTGAAGAAGACCTCTGAACAGTACAACTTCAGCTACCGTCATTCACAAAAGTTAAGGGAAATACATGATATGACAGGGATTCAAGTAGGGAGCTGGATGGAGAACAAGTGGACGATAGGGATGGTAGTGGAGAATGATATATAAAGAAGGGTTCCCAATGAAAAAAAAAAAGGGAAAAGAAAAAGAAAAATGAAAAAGAAGAAGTGTAAACGATATTCAATCTATTATAAGTCTCTTCGGATTTGAACTTACTTGGTCTTTACATGTACTTTTATGCTAGTTTATATTTGCATGCTATAATCAATCGTTGTTAGCTCCATAGTTAACCTAGCTCTATCACCTACGCTCTACAAATTCATTGTTTTTGGACTTGGGCCAGAAATCCTGACCCTACAAGCAGTATCTAAACAGATCATAAATTATCAAAAAACAAATACTTGGGTAGATTTTGTTATTATTATTATTATTATTATTATAATAATTCAATAATTGATGACCTTAAACATTTTTGTTAGAAATAAATACTCAAATAGACTCTTTTTTTTTTTTTTTTTTTTTTTTTAAAAAAAAAAAAAAAAAAAAAAAAAAAAAAAAAAAAAAAAAAAAAAAAAACACTCTAGTTGTTTTGTGAATAATACATTTTTCCCTTTTAGTAGAAAAAAATCAAAGGAAAATTTGCCACCACTAAGCTTTTTTCAAATCCTTGTTTATGAAAGTTAGGTGAATATATCTCGTGGATTGAGTAATTTGGTTAAGTTCCTAATTTATATCTTCATTATGCGATTGAATGATAGGATACATGAGCTTGTTCATATTATTATAATATTCTGCAAGATTAATTTAGGTTGGGTGGGATAAGTGCCTAATATCTTCCCACTTGGTGATTTAATATCAACCTTAGTCAATGAGATGTATATTGGGTCCTATTGATATACTTTTCTTTTCTATTTTTTTAATATTTTTATTATTGATTCATATGTAATTAGAAAAAAAAATCCATGTATTTATTTTTTAGATTGTATATAGAATCAAAACTCTGTAATTTAATTCAATTCAAACAATTTGTGTAATTTTCATTATTTATTAAACTTATGTTGTAAGATTTATTTTTATTTTCTCATTGTTCATGTAATTAAATTAAGTGAAAACTTCATTGTAAATCCCTTAAATTAATCCTCTCAACATAAAAGATGTTAACGGGGGGAGGGGTGAAGTTGGATCATGAGTGCCTTGTTGAAACCCTATCCCTTTTTTTAGGCGGGTTACAGATGTTTTACTAATTTTAATGAGACGACTTCAATATTGATAAAATAAAAGGAAAATTGGATTATGATATATTAATAAAGAAGGAAACGCAAGTGTTTTAGATAATTTTTTTTATATATACACACACACACACACGTATGTATAAAAATATACTAATATAGACTTGAAATTAGATTGTGTAATTTTTAAAATAAATTCATAAGTTATCAAATTATTCTTTGTAATTTATTGACAAAATAATATATTTGTAGTAAAATTATATATAAATTTTTACAATACAAGATTGTAAAATAATTTTTATAAGATCACCAACAAAAATAATTTTTTATCTAATTAACTTACCTAGGTTTGGGTTGGCAATGTGGATTTTGCATTGATGTTTTATGCCTTTTAAAAATAGAGTTTGATTAATTATTTAAATATTTTTTTATAATTTTTAAACATTTGATTAATTATTTAAACATTTTGTAATAATATTCTAGGTATATAATATATTATAAATCTGATTAAAATACTATATGATCTACTTTTTTGTTCGCGTGTTCTAACCATAATTAGAGAAAAAAGCTTACCACTTCCATAAAAAAGAAAAACATTTTATTCAATATATAAATTATATTCTAAAAGTTAAATAAATTAGTTAAACCCTCTGACGAAAGTCTTAACTCTCAATTCTCTTTCTCAATCTGTTCTCTGATTCTTCAGTTTCCCGCAATCCGCATAGCTCAGTGTCAGAGGCCATTGAAGGACTAATCAGACAATCAAACTCGCCCAGTTGAAGCTGAGTCAGGCAAACTCGGTGAGTGAGTCAATTATGTTTGCTTTTCTCTCTTCAAGACAGCTACTTCTTATCAAACATAGGAATAGGAGGACCCAATTTCAATTGGGTCTTCTTCAGAAAAAAACCATCTTTAGCATCAAATCATTTACATCAATGCTTTACCTGATTAAGAACAGCAAAAAACACATTCTTTTACAGTGTCTTATCTCATAAACTCATGTGGGTTGTCACCAAAATCTGCTCTTTTAGCATCCCACAGAGTACATTTTGAAAACCCAGATAAACCAGACTTAGTGCTTAATCTTCTCAAAGAGAGTGGATTCAATGACTCCCAAATCACCAAATTCGTCACAAAAATGCCACTGCTGCTTTTATCTCATCCTGAGAATACCCTTTTGCCCAAATTCGAGTTTTTGCGCTCTATAGGGGTTTCAGGCTCTGACCTCCCTAGAATCCTGACATGCTGAGATGGAGCTTAAAGAACAATCTTATTCCCTGCTATGATTTACTCAAGAGTCTGCTTTTTGAGAATGAGAAAGTCATTACAGCTTTAGGGTGCTCTCGAAGGGCTTTGCTAAGTAATGGAACAAAGACTATGGTTCCAAATATTGCACTTTTGAGAGAAGTTGGAGCACCTCCATCCACCATCTCTTACTTGGTGACTCGTTCTCCGTCTGTTGCATTCATTAAGCCTAGTAAGTTTGTGAAAGCTGTCCAGGAGGTTAAGGAAATGGGATTTTGATCCTTCAAAATTTGCATTTGTGCAAGCAATCGAAGTGGTTTTGTCAATAAAAAAGCCGACGTGGGAATATAAATTTGAGGTTTTTAGGAGGTGGGGTTGGTTTAAGGAGGACACTCTCTTAGCGTTTAGAAGGTTTCCAAATTTTATGCTTTTATCAGATGAGAAGATCACAAAAGTAATGAACTTTGTTGTGAACAAATTGGGACGGCCATCAACGGATATTCTTATGAATCCCGTGGTTCTGAATTTAAGCTTGGAGAAGAGGATTATCCCTAGGTGTTCAGTTGTTCAAATTTTGTTAGCCAAGAATTTGATCAAGAGTGATTTTGGCTTAGCGACTTTCTTACTACGTAAGGAGAAGTTCTTTTTGGAGAAGTTTGTTATAAAATTTCAGGACAATGTTCCTCAATTGTTGAGTGTGTATCAAACTAAAATGGATCTTTTGGATGTAGAAATTCAATCTGAGAAGGTATGTGGAACTGAACTGTTTTAACTTTTTGACTGCAATATAATGTTATTCTTGCCTTTAACTCTCATGGTTGCAAGGTTTTGCATTTTAGATTTATTGGATATGGGATTTGCGTAATCTCATACCGTTTTCACATGTGTATGTAATTTCCAAGACAACAATCTCAAATGTAGAACTTTGACATAGATTTGATGATTTTCTGATTAGAAATTTAGAAGTCAGTAAATCTTGTGTGTTACTATTTACTGCTTTTGTACAGGAAAAAAAAAAAAAAGAGAGAAAGATTGGGAGTCTTCTTGTTAGATGGGGCATGAGTACTTAGATGGCTTTAATTTAGTTTGCAACTCTCTAAGTGCTAAATGTGGTCTGTGCTATTTGCTCAGGGCAACACACACAGGGCAGTATTCACCTTGGAATGTCATCTAATTGCCTTACATTAGGTCTGTTACAATATTTCAAATAAATGGAGTCTGTAGACAATCTTGAGTTCTCTAACAAGTCACTCTAAAGCAGATAGAGCTAAAGGTAAAAAAGGTCATACTTAGTGCACAAGACTCCTGCTTTTGCTGGATTTAGGAGAGGAAATTGGTAGCCAGATTATGGTCTCCAACTTGTGACACATGGCTTAAGCAGTAAGAAGTTGTGAACTTGTGCATAGGTAGAGCTGAAAGTAGTGTTCTTGAATTGAGAACTCATGCATATGGCTTTCGAGTTTTCTTTTACCATTGAATATGGAACTTTACCACACCCGTCTGGGGGCAACCTAGTGGTTAGGGGCTTGGGATGAGGGGGCCTTATACCATGACCTAAATGGTCAAGGCCTAAGACTGACCATGAGCTTTAGTTACTCCATAACCATGTCCCCCTCCCCCTCCCACTTCTCCCTAGGAACACCATATTCAAATTTCAATTTCATGAATTTCAAGATGGTGAGGTAATGTTTTGGAATAGTTTTTGAAGAAAAGAAACTTTGTTTCTTCTTGTTAAGTACTTAAGTTACAGAACAAAAAAGCCACAGAGACACATGGATGGCCTCAAAGGCTCAAAGTGGACTGAGCAAAAGAAAAGAAGATTGCCGTGGGGGAATTGTATTCTATTGCGGCGAACTAAAAAGTCAAGTATATTGGTGTTACATTCATGTTAATTTCATTTGCATTGCTTGGATTTTGCTCTGTGGTGACTGGTGAGTGAATCCTCCAGCACGCATGCTTTGGTGGTTACAATGTTACATGACACTGAATGAATCACTAGTTGCTTGTCAGTTTGAGGAAGAGCATATTGAACTGGGACATACCTAGATCGAGTAGTCTCTTTCTATAGCATTGGGGGATAAAAAAAATAAAACATTGATTTGGGATTGTATATGGTACATTCATTTGGAGTTGTATATGGTTGCTAGTTTCCAAGTTATAACCTTTAATTTTGCTTCTTGGCAATTAACCAAGAACAACAGGGCTCACTCCAATCATAATTCCAATTCTTTCTGGGCGATTACCCAGCCACAATAAGGTTCACTGGATTTAGATTATTTTATTTACCCAATCTTTTCAACGACCATATATAAGTCCCCCCCTAACAATGAAATCAATTTGATATTTTCTTTTGCATAATTTAAGTGGATTCTTAGAAAAATAGAGATAGGTTCAAGTTACACCTGTTACACCTGGTGTAAATACAACGGTTAAAAAAAAAACCCTCATTATTACAAATATTTTTATTAGAATATTATTAATTACTCTCATTTATTACATTCTAAACCTATCTCTAAACCCAACAAAATTTGATGTGTGACTCTCTCTCTCTCTCTCTACATTCTAAACCTATGTTTCTCTCTCTCTATCTCCTCCTCCCTTGCTCCTCCACCATTGTTCCACCTCCACAGGTTGCCGGCAAAAAAAAGAAAAAAAAGAAAAAAAAAACACCTAGCCGAACACTGTTTCTATTTTTCCTTTCTTTTCTGTCGTGAGTGCTTTTTTTTCTTTTTTCTTTTTTCTGGTCTGGGAGGTACCAACGAAGGCACGGCCGCAGTCGAAGCTGAAGTCGGAGCCCCTACAGGCATTGTAGCTATGAAGAGCGCTCTCACGGGGGACGTGGTTCTAGCAAAAAGGGGACAGACGAAGGCACTCACAAAATTTTCCCCCTAAAAATTGTGTTTGGGAGTGTTTTGAAGGATCAATTTTTGTTTTGTCTAGAGTCCCTTTATCTACATTTCTTCAAATTATTCTACTTAGGGGGGAAAATTTTGGTTAGTGAATTTCATACAAGATTGATATCAATGTGCTGTAGATTTTAATGGATAAGAATTCTTACTTAGCCTGTCTTGGGTCCTTGCCATAATGCAATGCTTTATGCAATTACAGCGTTGCTGATTGCACCTTTATGTTGCTCCATAGGCTTTACATTTTCTGTTTTTAATATGCTAATTGAAAGTAATTTTACCAGCTTTAAATTTTAATGTGTTGCAGGATGATGATGATGATATTAGTGGTGATGAGGATATGTCTTTTGGTTCTGCTGAGGATGATGATGAGCCTGAAGAGACACCTAAAAAGGTATAGAAATGTATCTTGTATTCTCTATAACTCTCTCTTCTATCTATTTGAATATTTTTGACGTTGCTGATGTTTTTATAAATTGTTGATATCATCTCTTTTTGTTGAAGGTTGAATCAAGCAAGAAGAGACCTTCTGAATCCGCAACTAAAACTCTAGTCCCTGCTAAAAAGGCAAAAGCAGCTACTCCTTAAAAAACTGGTGAGTTTGTTTCTATGTTGTCCAAATTTGTGGTTGCTTGCCTTTTAAACTAAGGGTCTAGGGGTTTGATGATCATGTTTTGTCCCTACAATCAAAGTTGACATTCCATTTCTTATTCTGGTTGTGTTATTTGTTTTCTAAAAAATCAAAGTTGATCACATGGAAAAATATCTATGTTTGCAACAGTTTCACTCTCTTTTCATTTGTGTTTAATTCCATATCAATTGTTTCATCTCTTGTCCACGCAGATAGGTCATGCCTTTTGTTGTGACATGATTGGAATCAATTATTTTTCTGGATATATGTATCTTCCTGTGACATGATTGGAATCAATAATTTTCTGGGAAAAGCTTACTAAACTCTGCACCTTTAACACGATTTCCTTTTTTTTTTGTTTATATGCTTTAGATGGCAAGAAGGTCGGTGGTCATATAGCGATTCCACATCCTTCCAAGAAGAGTGCAAAGACTCCTGCAACTAGTGAGCAATCTAAGCAGAAGTCCCCAAAATCTGCTAGTTCATTCTCTTGCCAGACCTACAGCAAGTATGTTTACTCACTCCACTTTTCTCCAATTCTATAACTGAGGTTGCTTTCTACTCTCACATGCTTCTCTATATATGCACCGGACTTTCGGCTCTGAAGTTGGTCTTCAGTCCCACACAAAGGCCAAGCATGCTGGCGATTAGTGACTGGGCTATCACAACATTTGCTGCTGTAGCATGATTGGGATTTTCCTGGAAATGGATTCATAGAGAGCTAAGGGTTATTAGATTTTGGCACCATACATGAGAGAGGGTTCTAGTTGAATGTCCTATTTTTGGAGTTTGTCTTTCCAGATTTAGTTCTCTCATATTTTTGGATATTATGATTTTTTTATTGTTATTATGATTTTTTTTTTCTTCTTGCTTTGTAATCTGCTTTTATTTTACATAACATGGGAGAATGATAGAAGTCTTGGGAGAATTATGAATGCATCGGATCCAAGTGTCTTTATCAAATGAGAGAATTTGGCTGCGATTTAACGAAGTAACTAAATCATTACTTAAAATAAGCACAGACGGTCTTTACATCAACAGTATGGTCTGTGAAACTCCATGGCAAATATTGTCTATGGTATGTAATGATTGTTTATTAATACCTAAATTTGTTTCTTTTTTATTTTTTTGGTAGAATTTATCAAAATTAGTAGTTCAGAAAACTGAGAATTGAGGTGTAATCAAAGTTCAAAATTAGGATATGCTAAAAACCAACAAGAAGATTAGAGAAGATCAAGTGTGTGACTTATCCAGGCTTTCGTGTGAGTTAACAAGTTTTTGAGTATCAATTTCTTTCTTGTCATGAAGTTGCATGAATCTGTTCTTAGGGGTGAAGGAAAAATAAGTTACCTGAAAATATGCAGTTCAGTTTTTGACTTTTTGGTGCCCAGTTCTACATAACAAGCTAAGTCGAAACCAATTCAACATCGTGTGCATTGAAAATTACCTAAAACAAGGAAGAGAGAGAGAGAGGACGTTTGATTTCCTTTGCAAATCACTCTAGCTCTAACGCAAACTACTATAGAAACTCGGGTGCATAGTCTGTCATTAATATTCAATTATGAGTGAGGTTGGTACTCGTTTTATGATATATCGATCAAAATGATTTTGGTAGAGCCAAAATGGGGTATTGGTATTTGATATTTGTCCCCTTTTTGTTTGGCTTCTTAGGAATACAGGATGCCTTTTCCAACTAAAAAAAATAAAAGGTTTAAAAATAAAGAACACCTCATTTTGGATTTATTGTTTACTGATGTTTGGTCGCTGTAGCGATTGGAAAATGTGTCGTTAAGTTTGGAAAGTAGGTTTGTCCAAAATTAATGATGTTTGAGTGATTGGAGCAATGTTTGTAAGGTGGAAAGTAGGTTTGGTGTCGAAATCAGACAATGGAGAAGGTATTGAAGCCGGAGCAATAGGTGCACGATAGAGAATGAGAAAGGTAAGGTTGTCAAAAAATAAGATCCTATATTATTTGAGACAAAAACAATTCTCTAGCTCAGAATGACCTTCAACCAAAATAGATTGAAAATGCCAGAACAATTACAAATGGCTTGATATTTCAGCACAACTTGAAAGTTGTTGTGTGTGTGTGTGGGGGGGGGGGGGGGGGGTGGGGGGGGGTAAGTACACTGGACTAAATACCAATACGGAAAACCCAAAACACAATAGCATCAATTGCCAAATAGCAAATTTTTTCACTGCAGTCAAATAGCAAATGTTTTCACTGCAGCCATATCCCTAAAGGCATCCATAATATTTCAAGACCTCACTTACGACTCTCAGAAGTTAACAATTTGGTTACAGGTACTTTCCTTCTCATGCATAAACCCTGTCCTCTACTGCTGCACTCAACAACCTGTACATAAATTTCATGGTAAGCTGCAAATAGAACAATATTGGTCCTTAGAAGCAGGGATACCTGAACCTGCAAAACTCATAATATGTAAGATCATAACTTTCCCATAAACTATTGTAAAATAAGGTAAAAAGAGAGTTCAGAGAAAACTAAACCAAAGACAAAACCATGGAAATTTGATCGTTCCCCTGATGTGTGGTGGTTTTAGAGAGTCCCTGACAGTACAATCATTCATGCATGTACTAATATCTCAAATCAAACAAAAAGTTTCACACATGCGCTTATGGTGCACGCTATTGAATTTGGTTCCCAGCAGGAGTAAATCAACAAACAAAAATAGAATTTCTCAAAGATTTCCTTTGTGTTGACTAAAGGAAACAGGCTTAACCAATTACTTCCTAAAAATTGTATGCCTAACATTGTTAAAATTGACACCGTGCCTCTGTAAATCCTTCACAGTAAGAGTTCTACCCATTAGGCTGGTGGTATAAATTCCACACACACGCACACACACATATGTATCACAGTTCTAGATAAAGGACACTGAAGAAAAATCCAATCAAAGGGAAAAGGATGAGTTGAAATTTTAGATATCATATTGGTGGTTAGGTTTGTTTGATTTAATGCGCCATCAAGGGATTCTAAATAAAGGCATTGACTAATTTTCTAGCTTTTTTATTTTATTTTATTTTTTATTAGTAACTACAGTCACTCGCACCCAGCGGATCCTAATCCCATGAGAAACTGACTAGTTGACAAATAAGGATAAAAGAGATCTAGTTGAGAGGAAAAGAGGGAGGAGATGAAACGGTGAAATCTTGATAACAACTGATTTTTAAAAGGAATGCAAAGACTAAATAGAAGCTGGAAGAAAAGAAACTGGTTAAAGATGACTTTCACGATAATAATCCCTTTCATCATACCTTTTGCTACAACCACGTCCCCCATGAGAGCGCTCTTCATAGCTACAATGCCTGTAGGGGCTTCGATTGCGGCTATGCCTTCATTAGTACCTCCCAGACCAGAAAAAAAAAAATAAAAAAAAAAAAAAAAAAAAAAAAAACAGAGCACTCACAACAGAGATACAGAGAGATAGAGAAACGTAGAAAGAGAGAGCCAGACGTCAAATTTTGTTGGGTTTAAAGATATGTTTAGAATGTAATAAATAAGGGTAACTAATAAGATTCTAATAAAAATATTTGTAATAATGAGGGGTCTTTTTTTAAATCCAATGGTTTAAAAAATGTGTAACTTGAACCTATCTCTAGAAAATAATGGTTAAGTGATTAGATTCGTAAGTTTTTATTGTCATAAATCTTTTGAATTAGTAATAATTTTTCATAGTATTGGACCAAATGGTCTAAAGTTGGAACCCTAACTCCACTTTACCTTTCATTTGAAAGCAAGAAAATTTCACAGGTCACTTATTTGAGTCTCTGTCCAAAGATGAAGGGAAGTGTTAAATAATAATTATTAAGTTCATTCTTTTCTATTAGTTTAAACTTTTGGATGTAGTAGTGATTTATCTTATCTCGTATGTTCCTTGAGCCTTGGCTACAAAATTTCTGTGTTTGATGCATGGATTCGGAGGGTGCTTTCTATGAATACCAACAAAGATGTTAGATCTTGAACATGAACTCAATATAACTGAACTGGTAACAACAAAGTTTTTGTTTCAAGGCAAAGCCCCATCCCAGGAGATGATTGAACAACAATGCACCTAAGAATCAAGCTTTTACCTATGCTGACACACACAAGAATATGAGCAATGAAAGAGAGGAAAAGGAGAGTAGTACTGCAATGGCACATCAATGGAGGATGATATGATAATCCAATTAAATGAGTTTATTTCATCTAAAGTAGCAGCCTATAAAAAGAGGGCCTGTTATCGGACACTAAAGAAGGCATGAAACAGTCCTGCAATAAAGTATCATTGCAAACTGCCATTTTGCTCATCCGTTCACATCTAATTGTAACCAAGTGAACAAGGGGGGCACGTAGCAACAAATAGTTTGAGCAATAAATACTATACTAGAAACTATAAAATGCAACTATCTTCTTAAATCAAGCTTTGTAAACTTAAGACATCTTGTAGTACTACTTCGCTGCCAATGTGCCAAACCAAATCCCAAAACCCATGTCAATATTCTTGTTGGATAGCTCAAAGTAGAAGTGCACTAGTAGGTAATGTAATATAGATGAATCATTCATTAAATCTAAAAATAGCGAAAAACATGAAAGAAACAAGTACTTTGATTTCAAAAATGAACATGCTACAATGGTTTAATTTCAGTAATTCTCTCTGATCCAATTCCTAGATCCAGAAGATCTGACTTTCCTTGATAGACCTCCAACAGTTGAGGGATATTTTGCTGAAATTTTGTCACATAGTTCTCCAAGAAGTCTTTCTCCTTTGGTCTTAAGATAGTGGATAGTGCCGAATCTTTCTTGACCAACCCCTTGGATAACAAAATCTGGAAAACTGAGCACCGAGGTATAGTTCTCTTCTCCAAGCTGAAAAGTAAAACTATTGGATTTCTGGAAATATGTTCTGAAGGCCAACCCATTCTATTCACAAGGAAGTCCATTGCTTTCGTGATCCTCTCTTCAGTTAAACACATACAACCCGGATGCTTTTTGAATGCTAAGAGAGTCTGATCCTTGGACCAACCCCACCTCTGATACACCTCAAACCTGTGCTCCCAGTTCACTTTTCTTAATGAAGCAAGTACATGAATTGCATGGATAAAAGCCGATTTTTCGGGGTTGAATCCTAAATTTGTTACCTCATTGACAATATCATCAAACTTAGCATGCCTAAGGAATGCTGTAGAAGGAAAACAACTCAATAAGAGACAGATGGAAGACTGAGGCACTCCAATTTCTCTTAAAATTGCCAAGTTGGGAGCAAGATTCTTTTGTACATCCTGAGAAAGACCCCGGCGAGCTAGCTTGAAAGTTTTAACAACTTTTTCATCCCTAACAACTATACTCTTGAAGAAGTCATACAAGGGCATAAGATGATTCTTAATGCTTCTACCCAGTACAGATGGACAACCTGAGATTATGTTAGCACATTCTGAGTCAGAAAGCCCAATAGAACCCAAAAACTCAAATTTGGGCAGAAGGGTCTTCTCAGGATCTGACAAAAGCAAATATGGCTCAGCCTTAACAACTTTAGAGATCTGGGCATTGGTGAATCCATGGTTCTTGAGAAGATTAAGAACCAAGTTTGGTCTCTCAGAAGTCTCAAAATTTACCCTCTGAGATACATGTTTAGCCCTTTCTAAAGACAACCCACATGAGTTTACAAGGAATGACACAGTAAAATTGTGTTTTTTATCATCTATGAGACCTGATGAGAAATAATTGACAACAAATAAGGGAATTTGAGGAAAACCCAGATGGGAAACTGAGCTCGGCACAGCAATACACCTACTAGGTACTACTAAAATTTGTAGTCTTTTACAGAGAATACGAAACATAATTTTGACTCACCGGAGTTTGGCTATGTAAGCTTCAACTATAGGAAGAACCCTCTTCCAGATATTGATGGAGAACAGCTTCAATTTGATAACAAAAGTTGTATCTTGCTTCGTTGGCCACCCTTATGACAGTGACTAGAGAAGCCCCAGGCACACAAAGTTCAAAACCCTGAAACTTTGAGCTAAACAAAGAACTGTAAAATAAACGGCACAAAACATTCATACTTTACTAGGAATTGTGGCGAGCACATTTACCAAATACATATATAGGAAAATGCATCATTTGGAGGAAAACTTTTTGCGAAATGGACATAACTTATTTGCCAAATATGAGATGAAAAATATAATTTTTAGTAACAAAAAGGAAAAAAGAGTTAGGTTCAGTTTGGATGCAATTTATTGTTGTTGAAAACTGATTGTTGTTAAAAACGATGTAGGAAAAATAATTTTTAAATGTGTAAATAATATCGTGGTATCTATTTTTAATATTTTTTTAATGCATAAACAGTGCTGCTACAGTGGGTAAACAGTGCGCTACAATGCGTGAACAGTAATAATTGTCTCGGCATAGTGATTTTACTGTTCACGCGTTTAAAAAAAAGTTCCAAAATGTGAAATAGAAAATGCAACCGCAACTATCAGTGTTATCCAAACATATACTTAGTTTCCATTCAAAAAAACAAATTCTGTTAAATTTTAAAAAAATAAGTATGACAAAAAAGCAAAAGCTTCTTTGCCTAATGGGAACACCGTTTATTTGCTTAATATAAGATGAAAAGTATAATTTTTAGGGCCTGTTTGGATACAGCTGAAAACTGAAAACTGAAAACTGAAAACACTGTAGCAAAATAATTTTTAAATGTGTGAATAGTACCGTGGGACCCATTTTTAATGAAAAAGTTGCTGAAAAGTGAAAATTGTGGGTCCATAAACAGTAAATTTGAGTTGAAAAGTCAAACTTTGCGGCTACTGTTCATTGAACAGTATAAAAAAAAAAAAAAAAAAAAAAAAGCTGAAACGCAAACGCGTTCAGCTTTTCCACCCAAGCCAAACGGTCTCTTAGTAACAAAAAGGGAAAAAAAAGGTTAGTTTATTTTCAGAAAAATTAATTTTTTTTAAATTTAAAAATAAAATTAAGACAAAAATTTAAAACTTGTTGCCATACTCACATATTTTTGAGTTCTCATAATTTTACATGCAATATTTATTTAAATTTCCTTCTCTATAATTAAATTTAAATTTTATCATTCATTTAAATTATACATTAGGATTTTGCATATAAATTATATAATTATATATTTAATATGAAATATTTACATATACAAACACAATCATAATAAATACAATATTATAATTTGATATTTCATATTTATACCAAATAAAAAGAGAGATAATATTCTGTCTTGTTTTTAGATAAAATAATATTTTATTGAACTTCCAAATATAGAGAATTCTCAAAACTCAAACGTGGCAAGGGATTGTGGCAAGCACATATATCAATTACATAGGTAAATGCAACATTTGGAGAAGAAATCATAGCCAATCCATAATACTTATATATAATTTTTATTTTGAAAATATAATTTATAAGTGAATAAAGTAATTTAAAAATTAAAAAAAAAAGTAGTTCTATTTTTTAGGTAATATTTTAGTGGAAGTTAAAATTGTATTTTTACCGGATTGACATTTAGTTTTATTACTACTTAAACATAAGGGTGTAGGGGCCTTTTTGAACAAAAAAATAAGGAATTAAAATAGGAGAAACTCCTTAAATAATAGTATAGATTATATAGTTCCTGTAAACGACACACCCTTTACACATAAACGACACACAATGTTTATATACCCTGTTCCCAAACCCTTCTGCCCAAAATATTCATTCTCTCTTTTTCTCAGTCAGTTCTGGGATTTACATACCCATGAAGCATTTAGCATAGCTCAGTGGCCATTAGTCCCGAAGGATTAATCAGACAATCAAACTCGCCCAGTTGAAGCTGATTCAGGCAAACTCGGTGAGTGAGTCAATTATGTTTTCTTTTCTCTCTTCAAGACAGCTACTTTTTGTCACACATAGGAATAGGAGGACCCAATTTCAATTGGGTCTTCTTCAGAAAACTGCTTTCTTTAGCATCAAATCATTTTCTTCATTAGGTTTATCTGAACCAAAACAACAAAAAGAAGCTCAAAGACATTCTTTTACAGTGTATTATCTGCCCAGTTGAAGCTGATTCAGGCAAACTCGGTGAGTGAGTCAATTATGTTTGCTTTTCTCTCTTCAAGACAGCTACTTTTTGTCACACATAGGAATAGGAGGACCCAATTTCAATTGGGTCTTCTTCAGAAAACTGCTTTCTTTAGCATCAAATCATTTTCTTCATTAGGTTTATCTGAATCAAAACAACAAAAAGAAGCTCAAAGACATTCTTTTACAGTGTCTTATCTCATAAACTCATGTGGGTTCTCACCAAAATCTGCTCTTTTAGCATCCCATAAGGTACACTTTGGAAACCCGGATAAACCAGATTCAGTGCTTAATCTTCTCAAAGATAATGGATTCAACGATACCCACATCACAAAACTTATCAAGCAATTCCCACGGTTTCTTTTACTTGAACCTAAGAATACCCTTTTGCCCAAAATTGAGTTTTTCCGTTCCATAGGGATTTCAACCTCTGACCTCCCTAGAATCCTCAGTACAAGCCCTGACCTACTGAAAAGGAGCTTGAAGAACCATCTTATTCCTTGCTATGATATCCTCAAGAGTTTGCTTGTTGAGAATGAGAAGGTCATTAAAACTTTGAGGCGCTCACATTGGTCTTTACAATACATAACTATCAGTATTGTTCCAAATGTTGAACTTCTGAGAGAAGTTGGAGTTCCTCAATCCAACATCTCTTTCTTGGTGACTACTTGTCCCTTTGTAGCATGCACCCGACCTAGTAAGTTAGTAAAAGCTATCCAGGAGGTTAAGGAAATGGGTATTCATCCTTCTAAAATTGTTTTTGTGCAAGCAATCGTTGTGGTTTTGACAATAAAAAAACCAATGTGGGAATATAAATTTGAGATTTTCAAGAGGTGGGGTTGGTCTAAGGAGGATACTCTCCTAGCATTTAAAAAGGATCCAAATTTTATGCGATTATCAGTGAAGAATATCATGAAAACAATGAATTTCCTTGTGAATAAATTCGGACGGCCATCAACAGATATTGCTAGAAATCCTGTGGTTCTGCATTTAAGCTTGGAGAAGAGGATTATCCCTAGGTGTTCAGTAATTCAAATTTTGGTAGCAAATGATTTGGTCAAGGATGGTTTAAGCTTTTCATCTTTCTTATTAGTGAATGAGAAGTCGTTTTTGGAGAAGTATGTGAGCAAATTTCAGGACATTGCTCCTCACTTGTTGAATTTGTATCAAAATAAGATGGATCTTCTGGATGTAGAAATTCAATTTGAGAAGGTAGGAGAGACTAAACAGTTGTAACATTTTTTTTT
This sequence comes from Quercus suber, assembly GCF_002906115.3. Taxonomy (NCBI): domain Eukaryota; kingdom Viridiplantae; phylum Streptophyta; class Magnoliopsida; order Fagales; family Fagaceae; genus Quercus; species Quercus suber. Next base: position 577,062 of record NW_027069663.1, read on the forward strand.
CAATATAATGTTATAACATTTTGTTTTTACTATAATGTTATTCTTGACGTTGATGATCATAGTTGCTCGTTTTTGTATTTATTAGATATTGGATTTGCATTAACCCATAATATTTTTTTACATATCTAGGTACTTTCCAAAACAACCTGAATTATTATGCTTTTACACATGTTGACAAATTTTCAAACAAAAGTCAGCAACTCACATGTGTTACTACTTGTGTACAGAAAAAAGGACCCTAGAATTGGGAGTCTTCTTATTAGATGGGAAATTAGTAACTTAGATGGCTTTGGTTTAGCTTCCAACTTTGTTAAGTGCTTAATTTGTTTTGTACTATGTACTCAAGGCTGTACCATATGCATTCACCTAGCAATGTCATCTAATTTTCCTACATCACATCTATTGCAAGATTTCAAATAAATGGATTTTGTTCTCTTAACAATTCACTCACTTACTCTAAAGCAGATAGAACTAAAAGCCTAAAAGTAGTATTTTTGAATTGGGAACTCATGGATCTAGCTTCTATTTTTCCTTTATAATTAAAAATGCAACTTTAGTTTATGTGACCCAAAACTCTGTTGTCATAATTTACTATGTTTGGTACATCTTTAAGCATGTTGATTTTCATTATCAATGTTTATGGCTGTGAATTGTGTGGATGTTCAGTATTTTAAGTTTTCTAGTGTGATCACAGACTCATCTGTCGTAGGTATACTTCATTACCACTGTCTAGTCTTGAATCACTGAATTTGTATGTACTGTCCTTTGAGTTTTGTATAATTTTTTGTTTAGCATGCTTTGGTGCTGACTTGTCAAGTGTTGTCAGTTAGAGGCAAATCAAATTTTTCTTACCTTAATATTTTCAGAAATGCACTAACAGTCTTAAGTTGAATATATTTTTGATGATGGTTGAAAACACTTACATGCTACATGCTACATATGTTGCCCTCGCAGCTCCAACCCACACCCTTCCCTTGCTGCCTCAAGCACTTAGTACTTGAGGAGGTACCAACTCACCCAAATGGTGTGGCGGTTCTTAAGTTGAATATTTTAATGTCATGTAGGTACTAGGCAATGAGATTTGATTTTAAGATAAGTTCCATTTGCATTGGAGAAGCAACTTTTGGTTTACTACTAGAGAGTGGTGATGTATTTTTGTGGATTACGTTCGAAAGAAAAGCTATAGGGTTGTTGAATCCAGTTGGGTGTACAAAGGCATGAAAAGAAACAAAGGTAATTTCTACAAACAACAATGAAAATTTTTCTATAATATTTGAGTGTGGGTTGTAGATGATAGATTGGAGAATTTGGTTGGGATTGAATATTAATTGCTTGTTCCTGCTGTGATAAGCGTTTGGGTGTCAAAGATTGGAATGTAGGTATGAAATATAGAAGGGTAACCTGTTAACAGCCAATAAAGAATGGGTTTTTTGGAAGCTCAATTGTGAGTTAAGGGTGATTGAGACTTGAGAGAGCAGCTGGTTTGGGATGGTTGTGTTCATGGTTTTATTAAGGCTAGTTCATATATGTATTTTTGGATAAGCACTCAACTAAAATTTCATTTTGGTTAACTGGTTAATAATCCAATGTGGATAATTTTTTGGACTTGTTAGTTAAGCATATTTTAGCTAGACTAGCCGCTTGGCTATTCCAATGCTAAGCTCTTATCTTATGTAGGTAGACTGGGTGCCATTTGACTATTTGAGCTATGCAGTATGAAGGTTTACTTTACATCAGTGTTTATAGACATAAGGTTGATGGAAATGATGGTGAGCGGGAGCTGGGCTGAATCAGATTGTTTCTGAAGGGTTTACTATGTGAAGTTGGCTCCCAAAGTAGGACCAAGCAAGGATATTAAAGGATGGTGATTGTGTTTAATGAATAGTGCACAGAATTGGTCTTTACCAAGGCAGAATCGATCTGTTTTACTAAGACTAATTTCACCCATGTTTTGTTTTTTATTTAATCTTAAAATTGGTCTCACTAAGACCAATTGCAGCCTTTTTTTATTGTTTTTTTTAAATCTCTCAATAGATCTTATTGAGACTGATTTTAACCATATATATTTTTGTTTCAATCTAAAATCAGTCTCGCTAATAAGATATATTAACCATCATTGTTTATTTATTTTAATCTTGAAATTTTTTCCATTAATACTGATGTCAACTTCTTCTCCCAAAAAAAAAAAAAAAAAAAACCNTTTTATTATCTTTTTTGTAATTCAAAAATTTTTTTTTTGAGAAAAAATCTATCACTCATTCATTAATATATAAAAATCATGATGCAAAGCATCTACAGCAGGTATGGCTCATCTTCCATCCAATACATATCCTCCACAATGTTCCTAGCAAATCTAGCTAAAGAATGAGCCATCATATTTCCTTCCCTTTTAACACAACTAAAACCAACAGATTGTCTACCCGAAATAAATGTCTAGTGTCATCTACAATATGGCCAAAAAAGAATTATTAGTATAAACTCGAAATTCATCTCATCGCATTGAGTTATCACCCTCAATTAACAAATTTTGGAACCCGCCTCTATAGCAAATTCCAAGGCCTTTCGACATGCCAAAGCTTCTGCGTATTGTTATTGTGCACATATTCCCCCCTTGCTGCCATTCTAGCCATCACCTCACCATCAGAGTTTCGAATGATCGTGCCAACTCCAGAACAATTCAAGTCCGAGAATACCACTGCATCAAAGTTAAACTTATAGACATCCTGTGGCGGCGGCTTCCAGAACAATTCGTTTGAGCTTTTTTATAATCTTCTAGCAGTTCAGCCACACGATTTGTCAATCACCGTGGGTTCTTCATTTGTCCTCCATGCACCACCACATTGCGTTGATTTCATATGAGCCAAGCTTGAACAAGGAAGAGCTCCATCTCAGTTGTTGATAATCTGTCCAACAAATCTTTAAATAACTACAAAAAATCGAAATGGTTAATTATATTATCAAAATATCTTTTTTAATTTATATATGATTCATGATTAAGCCCGCGTCGCATGAATGTTCCAGGTAGGAGTGGCAAATGGGCGGGTTTGGGGTGGGCATAATTGGGTTGGGTATATAAAACTCATTTACCCATTTAAAACCCATTTAACTAATTCCTTATAACCCAAATCCAACCCAACCCAATTATTATGGGTAAACCCCAACCCACCCAATTACCCAATTATCAAAATTACCAAAATGCCACTAAAGTGAAAATGACCAAGGTACTCTAAAATCTTCAAAAATGACCAAAATGCCCCCAAAACCTGAAAATTACCAAAATACCCCCAAAACCCAAAAAAAATGACCAAAATACCTCCAAAATCCAGAAAATGACCAAAATATCCCAAAAACTCAAAAAATGACCAAAGTACCCTTGAAAGCCAAAAATTACCAAAATACCCCCTAGAACCTAAAATATGACCAAAATATCCCCAAAACCTTAAAATTACCAAAATACCCTCCAAAACCTAAAAAATGACCAAAATACCCCTAAAACCCAAAAAATGACCAAAATACTCCTGAAACCTAAAAATTACCAAAATACCCCAAAAACCCATAAAATTACCAAAATATCCCCAAAACCAAAAAATAACGAATATACCCCCGAAACCTAAAAATTACCAAAATATCCCTAGAACCCAAAAAATGACCAAAATACCCCTGAAACCTAAAAATGATCAAAATACCCTCCAAAACCCATAAAATGACCAAAATACCTCTGAAACCTAAAAAATGACTAAAATACCCCCAAAACCTAAAAATGACCAAAATACCCCATAAACCCAAAAAAATGTCCAAAATACCTCCAAAACCTAAAAAATTACTAAAATACCTCTGAAACCTAAACAATGGCCAAAATAACCTCGAAACTTAAAAGTTGACCAAAATAACCCTGAAAACTAAAAATGACCAAAATACTCCCGAAACTTAAAAAATGGCCAAAATAACCACGAAGTCTAAAAATTGACCAAAATAACCTAGAAACCTAAAAATGACCAAAATACCCCCAAAACCTAAAAATGACCAAAATACCCCATAAACCCAAAAAATGTCCAAAATACCTCAAAAACCTAAAAAATTACTAAAATACCCCATAAACCCAAAAAATGTCCAAAATACCTCAAAAACCTAAAAAATTACTAAAATACCTCTAGAACCTAAAAAATGGCCAAAATAACCTCGAAGCCTAAAAATTGACCAAAATAACCCTGAAAACTAAAAATGACTAAAATACTTCCGAAACTTCAAAAATGGCCAAAATAACCACGAAGTCTAAAAATTGCCCAAAACAACCTAGAAACCTGAAAATGACCAAAATACCCCCAAAACCTAAAAATGACCAAAATACCCCATAAACCCAAAAAATGTCCAAAATACCTCCAAAACCTAAAAAATTACTAAAATACCTCTGAAACCTAAAAAATGGCCAAAATAACCTCAAAGCCTAAAAATTGACCAAAATAACCTTGAAAACTGAAAATGACCAAAATACTCCCGAAACTTCAAAAATGGCCAAAATAACCACGAAATCTAAAAATTGACCAAAATAACCTAGAAACCTAAAAATGACCAAAATACCCCATAAACCCAAAAAATGTCCAAATACCTCCAAAACCTAAAAAATTACTAAAATACCTCTGAACCTAAAAAATGGCCAAAATAACCTCGAAGCCTAAAAATTGACCAAAATAACCCTGAAAACTAAAAATGACCAAAATACTCGAAACTTCAAAAATGGCCAAAATAACCACGAAGTCTAAAAATTGACAAAATAACCTGAAAATGACCAAAATACCCTAAAACCTAAAAATGACCAAAATACCCCATAAACCCAAAAAATGTCCAAAATACCTCCAAAACCTAAAAAATTACTAAAATACCTCTGAAACCTAAAAAATGGCCAAAATAACCT
>NW_027069663.1:582663-615163 GCF_002906115.3 Quercus suber
GGGGTATTTTGGTCATTTTTAGGTTTCGGGGGTATTTTGGTCATTTTTAGGTTTCGAGGGTATTTTGGTCATTTTTGGGTTTCGGGGGTATTTTGGTCATTTTTTGGATTTCAAGGGTATTTTGGTCATTTTTTGGGTTTGGGGGGTATTTTGGTCATTTTTTGAGTTTTAGGGGTATTTTGGTCATTTTTAAGTTTCGGGGGTATTTTGGTTATTTTTTTGGGTTTTAGGGGTATTTTGGTCATTTTTAGGTTTCGGGGGGTATTTTGGTCTTTTTTTTAGTTTCGGGAGTATTTTGGCATTTTTTTGGATTTCAGGGGTATTTTGGTAATTTTAGTAGTTTTTGGGGTTGGGTAATCGGATACCCAATTAAAACCCAATAAACATTAGTGTTAATTGGGTCTAATTGGGTTAATACCCATTTAACCCAACTAATAATTGGGTGGATTTGGGTTTATTTTAAGTGGGTGGGTTTGAGTGGGCAAATGGGTTTAGGTTGATTTTGCCACCCCTACTTCTAGATAAAAATTAGAGGAAATTAGATGATTCAATAGGAAACGATCTTTATCATATTATGGATATCCAACCTAAAATATGACTATTTTTGTTTTGTACCCCAAAGCTTTCAAAAGCTGTAAAACAAAATTTGGTCTTTGAGAATAGAGATGGCAAAAACTCTTTACTAGGCTTGACCTGTACAATCTTGCGTGGATTTTTCCAAGCAGGAATGCCTTTTGCTCGCCTTACCTTGAATGTTTATATTCATTTTTTGTCTAATACATATTTAAATTATTTTATAAATATAATCTAAGATTAATAGAATACATTCAAATCTGTCTCAAATTTGACCTGCCTTGCTCTTGATCCTATTGAGTTTTTCGCTTCCGAAGAGGTGAGGGATCTGCACCTATAATAAGTACCTGAGAAGAACCTCTTTTCTTTTTCTTTTTCTTCTTCTTCTTCTTCTTCTTCTTCTTTTTTTTTTTTTTTTTTTTTTTTTTTTTGGAGAAAGAGGGAGAGAGGGAAAAAAAAAAAAAAAAAAAAAACTTATTTTATTTAGGGCTTTGGCACGTACGTTGGTTTCCCTATAGCTAATTAGCTATGCTTTACTTAACCTTTATCAAAAGCTGTGGATGAAATTTCGGATTTCTATAGTCAATTACAATATTTTGAATCAGATACTAAGCCCAATAAGAAAGAAATCAAGCTTGGTGCTCCCGTCTCAACAATCTAAAGTCCTTTTGCTAAACTGAGGCGATCCTAGCAACGACTTCAAGGCTTTGATTTTGAGTCTATCTGAGCTTTAACATATTAGCTGCCTAAAGTCGAGGCTAGAGGGATTTGAGACTAACCTTGAAGTGGGTCACGTGAGTAGCTCAGTCCCAAACCAAAAGTCTCTCTTCCGTCCTCTCTCTCTCTCTCAGTTCTAAGATTCACATGCCCATGAATCGTAATGCATATCTCAGTGGCCATTAGTCCCTGAAGGAGTAATCAGACAATCAAGCCCGCAGCTGAAGCTGATTCAGGCAAACTTGGTGAGTCAATTATGTTTGCTTTTCTCTCTTCAAGACGGTTACTTTTTATCACACATAGGAATAGGAGGACCCAATTGGGTCTTCTTCAGAAAAATGCTTTCTTTATTATCAAATCATTTACATCATTTGGTTTATCTGAACCAGAACAACAAAATGAAGCTCAAAGACATTCTTTTACAGTGTCTTATCTTATAAACTCATGTGGGTTGTCACCAAAATCTGCTCTTTTAGCATCCAAAAAGGTGCATTTTGAAAACCCGGATAAACCAGATTCAGTGCTTAATCTTCTCAAACGGAATGGATTCAACGATACCCACATCACAAAACTTATCAAGATAAACCCAAGGTTCCTTTTATCTGATCCTACGAAGACCCTTTTGCCCAAAATTGAGTTTTTCCTTTCTATAGGGGTTTCAAGCTCTGACCTGCCTAGAACTCTCACTTTAAGCCCTGACCTACTGCAAAGGAGCTTAAACAACGTTCTTATTCCCAGCTATAATTTCCTCAAGAGTCTGCTTGTTGAGAAGGAGAAGGTCATTACAACTTTGAAGCGCTCGCGCTGGTCTTTACATTACATGACTATCTGTATGGTTCCAAATGTTGAACTTTTGAGAGAAGTTGGAGTGCCTCAATCCAGCATCTCTTTCTTGGTGACTACTTGTCCCTTCGTAGCATGCACAGAACCTAGTAAATTTATAAAAGCTGTCCAGGAGGTTAAGGAAATGGGTGTTGATCCTTCTAAAATTGTATTTGTGCAAGCAATCAAAATGGTTTTGTCATTAAAGAAACCAATGTGGGAATATAAACTTGAGATTTTCAAGAGGTGGGGTTGGTCTAAGGAGGATACTCTCCTAGCATTTAAAAAGGATCCAAGTTTCATGGGATTATCAGAGAAGAATATCATGAAAAAAATGAATTTCCTTGTGGATAAATTGGGACTGCCATCAATAGATATTGCTAGAAATCCTGTGGTTCTGCATTTAAGCTTGGAGAAGAGGATTATCCCTAGATGTTCAGTAATTCAAATTTTGATTGCCAAGGATTTGGTCAAGAATGATCTTAGCTTTTCATCTTTCTTACTGGTGAATGAGAAGTCGTTTTTGAAGAAGTATGTGAGCAAATTTCAGGACTTTGTTCCCCAATTGTTGAGTTTGTATCAAAATAAGATGGATCTTCTGGATGTAGCAATTCAATTTGAGAAGGTAGGTGAGACTAAACAGTTGTAACTTTTTTATTTCAATATAATGTTATTCTTGACTTTGATGATCATCATTGTTCGTTTTGTATTTATTAGATATTGGATTTGCATTAACCCATATATTTTTAACATATTTAGGTAATTTCCAAAACAATAACCTAAATTATTACGCTTTTACATATGTTGACAATTTTTCAACAACTCAGTATCTCATATGTGTTACTAGATTTGCACATTAGCAAGCCACTAGCATTAGCATTAATATTTTCTTCAATCAACTTGCTCTGTGGTCCCTTGAAACACTCTTCTATGTGCACCATTGCCAGCAACCTGAAATGCAGACAAGAATCTGCGGAGAAGGATCTGAAGAAACAACCTGAAATGCATTTTGGTTGTGTAATCCAGATGGATTATACAAGTCCTGGAGCAGGTTGTATAATACACAAAAAGAAACAACGAATTATCTACAAGCAACAATGTCGATTACCCAGAAAAGTGAAAACTCTCCTAGAAAGTACAGACACCATTGGCACTGAACTACTGGAGAGTGGTGATGTGTTTTTATGGATTAAGTTCTAAAGAAAAGCAACAAAGTTGTTGAATCCTGTTGGGTTATACAAAGGCAAGAACAGAAACAAAGCTTATTTCTACAAACAACACTGAAAATTTTCTATAATAACTGAGTGTGGGTTGGGGACGATATTTTGGAGACTTTGGTTGGGAATTGGGATTGAATATTAATTGCTTGTTCCTGCTGTGATAAGTGTTTGGGTGTCAAAGATTGGAATGTAGGTATGAGATATAGAAGGGAAGCCTGTCAACAGCCAATGAAAAATGGGGTCTTTGGAAGCCCGATTGTAAGTTAAGCATCTGGTTTGGGATGATTGTGTTCATGGTTTTATCATATTTGTTTATTACTTATATATATATATATATATATATAAAGTATAGTTCATATTTGTATTTTTGGATTAGCACTCTTAACTAAAATGCATTTTGGTTAATAAGCCAATGTGGATAATTTTTTGGACTTGTTAGTTAAGCGTATTTTGACTAGACTAGCCAGTCGGCTACTCTAATGCTATCTAATGTAGGTAGACAGGGTGCCATTTGACTATTTGAGCTATGCAGTATGAAGGTTTACTTACATGAGTGTTTATAGACATAAGGTTGATGGCAATGATGGTGAGTGGGAGCTGGGCTGAGTGAGATTGTTTCTGAAGTGTTTAATTGCTAGGTGAAGTTGGCTCCCAAAGTAGGACCAAGTATATGAAAGGAAAGTGTTTGTTTTTATGATAGTAGTGCACAGGCTTAAATTACTTAAAACTATTCCTTAAGATTTTTCAATTCTAACGTTCAGCGACCTTAATCATTTCTGTTGGAAACTTAACCTACATTAAAACCTTGAAATTGGTCTTACCAAGACAGAATCGATTTGTTTTACTAAGACTAAATTCATCCATGTTTTATTTATTTATTTGATCTTAAAAACAGTCTCGCTAAGACCGATTGCAACCAGAAGTTCAGTGCCAATGGCGTGTCCTGGTTTGAATTTTGAACAATAAATCTAAAGACAACAAATGTCATAGCTTTTTTCATGACTTTTGAGATGGTATGTTATAATTGGTGTATAATAAGAGTGATGTCAGATTGTCAATGATGGTTCCATGTGAAAATAATGTTATACTAATCATAGTTTTCCATCTCAACAAATTGATGAATAAAAATTGTGAAACTTATTGTATTTGTAGCATTGTTGAAATTTGAATCCAAGTATTTCAGCAGTTTTGAATTCTGATTCTGGTTGTCAATAGAAAGTCATTGCAAAAACCACTGATCAATGGACAACAAACATAAAGCCAGATTAAAAATCAAAGCTATCGTATTTCTCAGACTCACAACATCACCACATGTACATTGCATATCTGAACAAATTATTGGCCAAAAAACAAGCAACTTTCCGTCAGTGGAGACAAGAATTTTACTTTGACTTGCAACACTAACAGTCTAGACACTAATAATCTCATTCTCACCCCATTCTACATGTTCAAATGATGCTTTCAAGATACACCTTCCCTTGATACACACTCATCAATTGAGGTATTTCCTCCTGAAATCTGGTCACAAATCTCTCCAAGAACGACGCTTCAACAGGCAGCAACACAGTAGTTAAGCTCATATCTTTCTTTACCAATCCCTTCAATGACAAAACTTGAATAACTGAACACCTCGGAACAATTCTCCTCTCCAAGCTGAAAAGCAAAACCACAGGGCATTTGGCAATCATTTTAGATGGCCACCCCATCTTGTTCACAAAAAAATCCATAGCTCTCATTATTTTCTTCTCTGACAAAATCATACAATGAGGGTGCTTCCTAAAAGCCAAAAGAATCTCATCCTTAGACCAACCCCACCTCCTATAAACCTCATAGCACCTTTCCCATATGGACTTGTTGCCCTTGCCAGATATAGCATGTATAGCTAACACAAATGTTGATTTCATCGGATCAAACCCCATTTCCTTAACCTCATTTACAATGTGACCAAAATTATCATGCTTTTGCATCAAAGCCTCAGGAAAATGAGTTAACAACAACACAATACAAGACTCAGGCACACCTAGCTCCCTCAAAAACGAAATATTTGGTATCAAATTCTTTGTATGACCTTCAAGAAAAATCCATGAGGTGCGCTTCAAAGCAGTAACAATCTTTTTATCACTTAAAAGCACACTCTTGAGGAAGTTATAACAGGGTACAATTTGGTTCTCCAAGCTCCTAGTCAAAAGGGTTGGGTCAGCAGTGAGAACTCTAGCAAGGTCAGTGCTTGAAGCACCTATTGAGTGGAAAAACTCAAGCTTGGGCAAAAGGGTATTCTCAGGATCAGCCAAAAGAAGCAGAGGGCGTTTCCTGATAAGATTTGAGATCTGGGTTTGTGAGAATCCATGGTTTCTCAAAAGGGCCAAGACAGAGTTTGCTTTTTCTGGGTTTTGCAAGTGTACCTTTTGGGATACTAGAGAAGCTGTCTCTGGAAGCAACCCACATGAGTTTATGAGGTAAGAGATTGTGGAAGTTTGTTGGTTTGTAGAGATTTTTGAAGTGATGGGTTTGTGAAGTGAGTGATGCCGATGAGAGAAACAAAGTTGGGTTTTTGAATCTCCTATAAATGGTTTGTTTGGCAATGGTTTCTTGGAGAGAAATATGCAAGAAGTTCTCAGAAACTGGAAATTCTGAATTGGTTCCATGTTAGAATGAGTGGATGACAAAGATCAATAGGTTTTTGTACTATGTGTCATTCAAAAATCACTCACGAGGACTCTTTGTTTTTTCCCTGGCCTTTTGGGCTTCATTTTGTAATGCGGCGACTTTTAGCTTGTTCGATGACATATTTTCGACTCAATAAATATTTTTTTGTAATGAATACTAATAGTATTTGTTAAGGCGCAATGGAAGTAATGAGAGTTAGAGTCAACTACTACGACAACTAATGTCAGCATACCCGACGTTAAAGAGAGAAGCTTTTGCATGGCTCGTTACAGATTGTGTATGTTATAACGATATTTGAAGCTTTAACCTCGTACTCAACAAGTCACAATAAAGCGCAATCTTGAAAAACCATAACGTTTTTATTGGTCATTAACTGAAGACAAATATTCTCTGTGGGGTTTATGGATTAACTCCTGTAAGTAGAGGAGTTGAAATTATTAAAAGCATGAGAGCAAAAGAACTAAGAGGAAAAAGTATGGCAATGACTTCTTCAATTCTTCTCTAAAACTTTCTTTAGAAGTTCATAAAAGAATAAAATGAAATGGAATGGAATAAATAAATCACAACCTATCAAAAAAAAATAAATAAATAAATCACAAAGATATAGAAAAAAAAAAGGGAATGTATTTAAGTATAAGCAATAACTTAATAATATATATGTATATATATATGAAATGAGTAATGAGCATTCTCCCATAAAGGGGAATAAGACTTAAATGTATACATATCAGAACTTTTAAAAATGAAATTAGTGTGCTTCGACTAATGAACCAATAACATTTACTGCTACATCTAATAAAATTAGTAACAACTTTGAAAATTTCCTTCAAAAATATGATTGTTTTGCTTACATTAGAAAATACATTAGAAGTGTTGCAGAAAAGATAGTGTAACAAGAAGTTACATTTGATACCAACTGAATATTTATTGAATAATTATTGTGCATTGCAAGTTGAAGCCATCACCACATAAATGAAACCAACATTTATTCCGACCACCAATTGCAAACAAATGCAAGATACGTGATCCCACCCATCCCTACCAACAGATAGCTATGAACCTGATCCATCTATCTTTTCTGAATTACATACAAAATGATGACTTAAACTTAAAATACACCATCATCTTAAACTATCATTGTGATTCTACATTTATAGACGTCACTACACGGTATTACATTGTAATTGAACTTACTAGCAAACGGCAATTTATGCAGAAGAGGATTTCACGGAGAGCAAAACCTTAAGAGACACTGGGTCTGTCACAGGGGCTTTGCAAGTAAAGTTTTGGCATACGAGAGCAACCACTTTATCTGCAACAAAATTATTCTTCGCCATGATGGCTATATTGCTATTATTTCCTTCCCAAAAGTCCATCTCTTCTTTGTTGGACGGGTCTATGTGAATAACCTGTCATTAATTGCACTATTAGGAGACACATTGATCAAGTGAATATGTATATACTTGAGATAATAACATTTTACACTCACTGTTTTATTTGGATCATATGATGCATGAGCTGCAACAAGCATGTTTTCGAACTCCACAGAAGGCTTATGGCCAACCAAGACAACTTGCTTCTTTGAGGGAAGAGTGACCATGTCTGCTGCACAACACATCAGAGGCACTGCCATGGCTGTATCTTTCAGTCTTGTCTCAAAAACTGCCTGTATATGAGAGACAATAAGCTCAAATCAGGAATGCTTGCAAGTCCTTTTTTTTTTTTTTTTTTTTTTTTTTTTAATTGGTAAGTTATAAATGCACTGAGTGGGTCTTGAACACACATCCTCACTCTCCAACCAATTTCTATTTTCTATAGGAGAACTGGAGAAGGAAGTGTCAGTTGAGTTATAGCTCATTGGGCTTGCAAGCCTTAAACTTGATTGGACAATATATTATGGTGAAGCAATAGCATACCAGAAGATGCTCCGCATTCTGCCTGTAATGATCAGACTTACTGCCTCCAACCAAGGAGGCCAGTCTTGCGAGATTAATTGCAGAAACCGAGTTACCAGAGGGCTCGGCCCCATCATGATCTTCCTTTACACGGAGAAGAACTGAAGGGTCTTCCCCTGCAGTATTGAAATAGCCTCCTCCTTCCCTATCAAGAAATAATTCATCCTGCAAAGAAATTTCTCTACTAAATTTGACAGGAGTACAAAGTAGAAAATGGGAGGCTATTAATACTTGAAATAGAATGGTTATCAGTTCTTGCCTGGGTGTCCTGCAGTTCCATTGCCCAGAGTAGCCACTTAATTCCCCCACCAAACTCGTAAAGATCCAGCAAACTAGAAATTAAAAAAGCATAGTCATCTAAAAATCCAGGTGCTTTAGATGGGCCATTCCTAAAGCTGTGCTGTAGCCTGCGTGTTTGCTCATTATAAAGTTGCTTCTGGATAAAAGATGCTGCCTTCTCAGCAACTTCCATGTACTCCTGAGGCTGGAAATATTGTACATGATGTGAATAACCCAATCAAGAAACTTTGAAGTTGAATAAAACAAAATGAAAATCACTCAATCAATATAATAGTAATAATGCAAGACATTTATGTTTAGTACATTTAGACCACAATCATGTTGTAACCATTCAAAATACAACTAAACTTCTGGGACTTTCCCCCTCTGGAGTTGTAAATTCAATTGAACTAATGATTACTCACTCCTACACTCAAGTAGAGTCACAAGTTTGGGAGAATCTGATGGAGAATTCACAGCCAAAATGGCAACTTAGATACTTGTTCATATACTTTCCCATTCATCAGATGAGTAAATGAATGCGCTTAAATTCAATAATAGGCTAAAAACTACAGAAGTCACACTAATGGAGAATTCAGCTAGAGAGTTTATCTCTAATCTAAACATCTAAATTTTAAAGCAATTGATATGAAGTGGAAATTGCTCAAATTGATAGCATGATTTGTCAACGGACATAATGACTACAGCTAGAGCATCTTACTCCAACAAATAAAAGCATATAAGTTCAACGGACATGATGACTACAGCTAGAGCATCTTACTCCAAAAAATAAAAGCATATAAGTTCTCCTAGAGTGGACTTTAGCTTTACAGATATATTCTAATTTTTCCCTTCCTGTTTTAATTGACCACTGTAATTTGGGTTCTTGATTATTTTGCCCCCCATAGTACATTTCCAATGTACTTGGGTTGGCCTTTTTTTTTTTTTTTTTTTTAAATAAATTTTTTTGTAATTTATTAAAAAAAAAAAAAAAAAGAGTATATAAGACAGCTTCCGGCACAATTAAGCCAAAGATGATAAAATCTTACATCACAGCCAACAACAGGAAAGTTGAATTTGGTCCCCTCATTTTCCCCCTTCAGAATTTTAGAAGCCCTTGCAAAGGATGATATTACCAGACCATTCCATGATACAATTACCTACCAAGCACCAGTTATGTTAAATTGTGCATAATAAATAAAGATAAGCTAATAAAAGTGATGGATGTATTCTTTATGTTCATTATTTTAACAAATACTACCTTATCATCCAAATGCGGTCTGGGTCGACTTGATCTTACTTCAAAGAGCTTTTGCCTACACTCACCCAGAATATCAAGATACTGTTCAACAGGCATGCCAAGTTTTGATGCCATTTCAGCAGAGCTATGTCTCTCAATTAGCACATTTTTACCCTTGAATTCATGGTGAGGGTCACTCATTCTAGAAAGGTCACAGTTACCCACAGGCTTTATATAGAAATGGTTCTTGAAAATAGTTGCATGCTCTCCAAGTATGTCATCAATCTAAAAAGAGAGAAACCAGGTTAAAAAATAGAATCAGAATAAAATAACCACTAATCTCACTAAAAAAGAGTGGGAAAAAAGGTTCCGAGTTTCACAGAAGATGTATCAACTTGAGATTGACAAAATTTGTGGACAAACAGTAGGAAATTTTTTAAAATATAGACACTTATTTCTAAATTAGCATCAATGGAAAATTACTCTAAGAAACAATTATCTTGATTTGAAAGTTCATCTCTATAGCATCTATGCTGAACATTAGACTCTCTGGAGAGTGAATAAATCAGCAACTGAAATACTAAAGATACAAGTTTGTGGTATTCATTTACTTACCCAAACTTTCATGTTGTTCTATATATATATATAACCAATGATTAATCAAGGAAAAATGCAAGCAGCAATGGTGAAGAGTGCACCAAATGCTACTTATTAAAGGGTAGTTATTTCAGTTTCAGCCATTAAGCAAAACAATGGGCACAAACAAGAAAATAAATTATAGACAGGAGTCAATATTCACATGCAATGCATAATAGATGTAATTAAACAACATAGTACCAGTTTAAAGGGTAGTTTCAAAAATGAGACATTGTGGAGTATAGATCATGCACAAAATTTACATATCAGCATTCAAGATAAAGACAAAACATGCACATGTTAAGAAGATGGTGATGAGAAACAAACCTCTTTGCTGGTCCATACATAGAAGGCTCCCTCCTTTTTTCTTGAAGCACCTTCATGCTCAGCACTGTCAGCATCCTCTGCTGAAAATATTTCACCTTCTTGTCCGATCATCTCTCTCCTCAAATAATCAAAAATATCCCGAGATACACATGAATAGAAGACATCTTTGGTGATGGAAAAAGCATCTAAATTAACATTCGCAAGCTGGCCTTGATCATACAGCATTTTCTCAAAGTGGGGAACTGCAAGTAAACAATACTGCCTCAACAATTCCATCACAACCACCCAGAAAGAGGAGAGAGGAAAGAGGGTTGATTTAAGGCAAAAATCAAAATACCCAACAAGAAAATGAGCCATCACCTAAGATTGAGAAAGAAAGAAATGGACCAAATAATATCTTAATGAGTTTTCCATTTCAATTAGAGTTAAAAGATCTAGGTTCTTGTGAGAAATAGCTATTTTTTAAGAAAAACTGACCATGCCAGCACTCGTCCACACTATATCTATGAAAGCCACCTCCAACATGATCATGGATGCCCCCCTTGCCATGCATTGCAAGCTAAAGAAGACTTTTTTCAAAGCTTCATTTGCTTCTTGCAACTTTCCAGTATCCTCCAATTTTTTGGACCAATAAAGCATCAGCTGAATCTCGACTGGTCTAGGAAACTTTGGGGCAGAACCAAAGCCCCCATACTCTGAATCATAGCTTCCAGAAAGCTATAATAGAAATTAAACAAGAAATATCTATCAATAAAACATTAATAATCAAATTATAAATAAATAATTAAAGGTAGCACAAATGCTAAGATGGAATAGTCTGAAAGGAAGGGTAAAATATTATAGAAGTTGTTTGACAAAAATATTGCATTTTGTGCTTATGTTTTAAAGAGAGTCTAATGAACAGGTTGTTCCCTTAAAAAAAATCAGGAGCAGGATGGTTGAATGCTACAGACCTTTACTTTCCGATTCTGCAAACTCATAAATCATAATAAAAGATTAGACTGCTCATGCAATCGACACTTTTTGACATACTACAAACTTATAGTAAACTAAACCCCACCTATGCAGTTAACACCTTAGTCATAGAATAAACAAAAAGCAGATCTCATTATGATGAAACCTTACTTGCTCTGCACACAGACGCAGCACATTTTCTGGAAGTTCATCTGGCAGTTTAGTAGGACTTGCAGTTGCAGATAATGCCTCCGATAACTGCTCAATAGCAAAGGCTCCACTCTTAACAATCATATCCCTCTTATTATCCCAAGCATCCTTCACCTTTCTGAAACAACACAAGACCAGAAAAATAATAAAGGGATCAGTCACAAAAAACCACAAAGATAACTCACTTTAATTCATGAGCCCAGACTTCCAACATTTTCTTTTGTTGCAGTTAAGAATGCTACTCGATGGAACACAGAATGACAAAAGACCAGCAACCAGCATCATGAGGGTGATGGACAGTGGGAAAATGCTAACCCGTCAGGGAACAATTTATTCTCACCTAAGTATAGTCCTAAATCCTGGTCTCCCATACTTGTCATCTGGTGGAAAGTAAGTTCCGCCCATTAATGGCTTCAAATCAGGTGAAAGAAAGACACTAAGTGGCCAACCTCCACCGCCGTACAAAGCCTGCACGTAAGTCATGTATACCTGAAAAGATGAACAGCCCAAAACAATATTATTGTAATTGGTGAAATTTCAAATTTGAAATTACTAAACCCAAGAGCACCAGGGAATTTAAAAACTGCATTAGAATGTAAATTCAACCTCTTTTATTTTTACACTTATGATGCTATGCAGAATTTGAAAGTAATCCCAAACCTATTCATGTTAATCACCATTAATGAAATTAACTATAAAGCAGCTTCAGCCATAAATACAGGATTAGTTTAGAAGAATTTTATTAAAATACTAAACCTTCACATACATACAAGTGCCTATCAAGATGAAATAATATAGTCAATTAAAAAGATCCACCAGAATCACATAAAATGTTTCAACTAGAAAGAGCATCTGATAAAGAACTAAGAGAACACACAAATTCAAGTAGAGTATAGAAAAACTATTGGAAAATAGTCATGATATCTTCACAGAGATATAGCTACAAAATCATTGATTTACCTTATCAACATCAGGTCGCTCTTCTCGATCCACCTGTTGCACTGACATGTTAGAACCATTAGAGAAGAAATTTTTTCTATTGTATTAGCATTTTCTATTATATTAGTATTAGTTAGCGATCCTGGCTCAGTGGGTTAACAAACCTGATCATTCAATTTCATTATTTAATGATAATAATTTATTATTATAATGAATGATAGTATAATAATTATAGTTATAAAGTGGATGATTACTCTTTATCACCAGGCCAAGACACAAATTAGGTTTTTGGTGCAAGTGCAGGTCCATTATTCAACAAGGGAGAGTTTACTAGTTGATTTAACTAGAACCCATGATAATTTAGGATTCTTACCTAAATTATTCCAACTTACCAAATTGACCATTTTAAAATTAGATCCTTAGGATCAATTCAAGTAAGAAAGAACATAAGACTGATGTGAAAACTCACCTTAATACTGACAAACAAATCATTCAACAACTTGGCAACCCCTTCATCCTCGAAAGATTCCACTTCCATAACATGACACCTTTTGAATAATTTCATGCAATAGATAAGTCCAACATTCATTCAACGATATCAGATATAGAAAGCTAGAAGTTAAATAATTCCCAGAAACGGATTAAGAGACTAACCAGTGGCAGGTGCTGTATCCAACTTCAAATGTAAAAACAAATGTCATTCATCACCAACAAGCAAATTGATAAACATAAGTTACACTTCAGTGCATTCACTTTGATATGATAAGAAAATAAAACATTCAAATCAAGGGTGAACTTACTTGACAAGAAGATGGGCACGTCTCTCTTTCGTGCTTCAGCAAAAGCCTCTTCACCCCATGGATACCAATCAACCTTCAATGCATAAAAAACACAGCGTGACAAACTAAAGTACCCCTTTTTTTATGAAAACCAAGAAATTCAATATAAGTTATCCAATTATCCCTGTTTGATTGCTGAGGAAACCGAGAAAAAGCGAAGGAAAAACAAATATCCTATCTCAAATACTCACTGAGAATCAAAATCATGGAAAACCCACCTCAACCAATCCAACAAACATCATTTGCCTCAATCAAGGTGGAATATTTTCTCCTCCCCAATTAAAAAAAAAAAAAAATCCCAAAACTAATCAAATTTTTTTTTTCTTTTACTACCCTTTGTGCACAAAGTAAAAACAGAATAATAAATAAACCAATATGAAGATGAATTGCACTCACTGGGTTATGGGCATGTTGAAGAAGATAAGGACTGTGCTCAGCAGCTAGACGATTGGTAAACTTGTGAGAATGCGATGATGTTGCCGAACTTGAGGGTCGTTCAGCCATGGCCAGGACCTTGAGGGAGTGTAAGGGTCGAGGGAATATGGTTGAGAAAGGCAAAGAAAGTGAAGGAAAGCGAGTACAAACTGCACAAGGGTACCCTGTAGAGGTTGATGATAGTAACTTGGTTTTGTGAGAGAGAAAGCGGTGGAGAGAAGGAGAAAGGAGAAAAGTTCTTTTCATAGAATTTTGGAGAAGCAAAGAATAAGAGAGACAAGGCATTTGTGAAGGAAGAGGTTGTTGGTCCTAGGAGGACTTGCCATATGTGAGAAGGTAACGGAGAGTCGGAAGTGCCATGTGGAGTCTGGTTGTACTTGACTCTTGGAGTACCTTACATGTAGACAAGTGTCCTAAGTTGTAGTGTGATTTTAGTGTGTCTGGATAGTTTTAAATAGTTCTAAAAGATCAAAGATTTTAGATTTGGCATGATTTACCAAAAATCCTTAGATTTGAAATTAAAGAAATTCAATTCTATTAATTTAAAATCCAAATTTAAGTTTTCAAATGCAACAAGTTTAGCTAGGTTAAAAATGAAATTTCACACAGTACAGATTAGGTTATGTGTCCTATATTATTATAGCTAAACTTAAATAGTCTTTTTATTTATCTTTAAGTGATATACTATACTCGCATTAGTTCTAAATTTTGACTTTGGTCTAAAAGTTAATGTTTAGACTCCTAATAATTGCTTATTATCAAATTTTAAACGGCTAATAAAGTATGATCGAAGTGGTTAGTTAACTCATTTCATGGATAATGGGAACATGAAAATCATAAAGCAATCACAAAACATGGACAATGTATGTTAAAAATACTCAAGGCCCGTGTCCAATTCACTAAATCTACTGGACACTAAATCTACTATAAAAGCCTTAACGCGCATTTTTATAAAAAAAATGCAAATACAAAACAGCTTGTAAAACTTTCAATATATATAAATGTATCCGAGCTCATTGCTCTTGCTAGCAACGAGCTACACCAATTGCTTATCTTCGTAGCAATCCAATGACTCAAGTATCAACAATTGCAAATCAATCTCTCGAATACTCCCGTGTTATTTGAACATTTGTGATTGGTTTTGTGGTTTTTAGCAACAATCCTCTACACTCATAACTAATTAACAATGCTTGGATAAACTATCCTCTCAGAAGGTATGTTAATTTGAAGAGGGTGAAGGTATTGAAGTTAAAAGGATTTATCTCTCAAGATTCTTGGTAGTCTCTCCTTCGTTCTATATGATTAGGGTAATAAATTTCTGCTTTTATTCAAGTTACAATTGAGGGTTGGTTGGCTACAAGAATGATGTGGAAAAATAAAAATGATTTCCTAGACAAACTTGCTCCAATAAGTTTTGGCTGAATTTGAGGTGAACTATTTTTTGTGTACTGAAATTCAAATTCTAACTATCTCGCTCATAATCTCGTCTAACCTATTGAATCTCGCTCGTCCAGTTGTAATAATTTGATCTCTTCTTTTGCACTTGAATCTCAATGACTTGATGCAATTACAAACTAAATGAAATTCAAATATAAGGAAATAATGCAGTTACAACTGAAACTTTTAAGTTTTAACACAGTTTTGCCAACAATAAAAATGTCAATGTATTTTTAAAGTTGTTTGAAAAGATCTTTATTATCATCTATAAAAACGATAACCTTTCAAATGAATTTATGTCACATTATAAACCCTATATCATTAAAATGACCTTTACATCCATAAATCATGATAAGAATTTTTTAAAATATAAGGGTTATCTGAAACAAAATTAAAAGATAGTATGTAATTTAACTTCTTTTTTTATTTATTTATTTTTTTCATTCAAGAGACGTGCATTTTTTTTTTTTTTTTTGAAACAAGACAATGATTTCTATTAATCAACAGAAGCTTCTGTCAGCAGCTACAAGATTTTGAACATCACAGGGGATGCCATCAGACCAATAGTGTGGACAAGGGGAATATTTGGCTAGTTTTGCTAATTTATCAGCAACTGCATTCCCCTGTCTTTTTACTTGAAACGATCAAGCATTTCTCCATATGGAATGCAAGTAGCCTTCAACCTGGTAGCATTTCGATTGTGCCATATACTCCTGAGCAGAGACGTGCATTAATTGTATTCTCTACTTACATGATTTTATTAAATCATGGTGGGCACCCCAGTCCAATCTGCTGGGGTGGGCCCATCAGGGCCATTTTGGTAGTTAGGCAGTAGGGCCGGTTCATCAGAGAGACCAATAGTCCAGCGTCCAGTTGTGGGTCCAACTAATTTCTTTGAAATCTGGGAGAGGAGTAGGTCCATAATGGCATCGTATTGACCCTTTGTAAGGCTGTGTCATAACCTTACTCTCTATTTCCGGTCAATTCTATTCTACTTTTTCTTCACTCCCCTTCTCTCTTCCTTCAATCCAAATAGGCTTTAAGTTATGTGAAATAACAGATTCTGAATTCATGGTGACAATTTGTGGATTTTGAGGGGTCGTTTGGTAATGTTATTCTAGTAATGTTGTTTGTATTTTTTAAAAATACGTGTGGATGAAGAAATACGTGAAAATATGTGTAATATTGTTTAAACATTGAAAACTGTTGCTCAAAACGCCCTACCAAACAGCCCCTAATTGTTTTGGGATTAGACAAAGCTCTTCCAAGTTCTAAATGCTAGCCAGTGTTTCAGTCCAAGGTGAAACAACACAGACATACAAGTTTCTAAGAAAATTTGAAAAAAGAGAGCTAAATACATATGTGGTAGCTAATGTTCAAAGTCCATGAAACTTATGCATTCAATGAAGAAGAATAAGTTCTATTTTGTTGTGGGGGGGGGGGGCCGGGCATCTGAATACCCTTTATCTTACAATTTCAATAGAAACCATTTCCTCATTTTCATCTGTACATACATATAAAATAAAATAAGGGTCTTCTAATCAAACATATCAGCCAATTACAGGAGAATGTTTTCATGTAAACAGGTTTTGGGGGCAGACATCGTTTCCTTCATTTGCTAAGAGCAACTTTTTTTTTTTTTTTTTTTTTCAGTAAGAGAAACTTGATTAATGGTTTCCTGCGTATCTGATCCAATAACCTGAATTTACTAATCACTAGCCATAAATGCTGCTAATCAGCCAGTTGGAGCAACTGTGGACTCTGCGAGTTCCTCTAGTAGTTCCTTCTGCTCTGTAGCAGCACAAGCCTGCAGGAAACAAGCAAAATTATTATTTTTTTCAGTCCTGAAACAAGCATTTCAGTGGCAAGGAAATCATTGTGCTGTTCCTCTTTTCTAAATAATGTTTATATGTGTATTAAACTTCTAAACATGAACTATGATTAAAAAAAAAAAAAAAAAACCCAGAAGAAATCGCACATCAATAAAAAGAGACTATGGCTGCCAAAAACAGTACCTGGACTGCAGTCTCTATATCACCATCAAGGAAAGAGGTGAGCTCAAAGTTCATCTTTAGCCGGTGGTCAGTAACCCTATTGTCCTAATAAAAATAATGAGGTGTTATAAACTTCCTCAAAACCTTCCAAGCTTATCAACACCAAAATGGACATTTATATAACTAATCTCAATATAAGATTACCCTTCTGCAAGACAAGACAGCGAGACAGGCTTATAATTCAATGAGCAATTGGGTTGTGATTAGCTGCACTGAGTGACTCCCAATGAAATGTCTTATTAATTCACTAACACACTGATAAAAAGTTTCTTTTCTTTTTACACATTATCCATGCATTTCTTGCCTTTCTTCCACTTACTGTTAATAAATTCAGATAATTTTTCATTACATGTTATTAGGGTATAAAGTGGTCTCCACAATCTCAAGAAACTGATCCCAGTAGTAATCTCAAAGAAAAATGGTAAATGCAATATTAGATACCTTAAAATTATACGTTCGAATCTTTTCCGCACGAGAACCTGTGCCAACCTGCATTTCAAAATAAACAAGAATCATACTTTGATCCAATGTCAAAAGGCATCATCTTAGGACATCTGAACAAAAAATTATTCAGAAAATAAGAATTATCCAAAACACAATCAAATAATATCTGAGCAAACATGTTCCACGGCTCATTCCATAAGGACTATAACCTCACATCAAAAGTTGGAGAGTGCATACATAATGGCAACTGGGTGGAAATTAACAAGAACATTGCTGGTCATCTAGGCTCTTGCTATCATCGATTATTTGTATTAAAAAAGAAAAAAAAAAAGAAAAAGAAGCAATTAAGCCTGATAACATAAAGCAATAAAACTCCTATCGTCATTCATCTGAAACAGCTAGATGCATACATGTCAAGATTCATCTTCTCTAGGTCAATCCAAAACTTTTTTAAAAAAGGGGCACAACATTATGTAGTTCTTGATACATTTGCAGGTATACTAGATAGGATTGTTAAAAAAGAGGCAGGAAACAACCACTTAAAAATAATGTCAGTGACTCTCATACTAGAGCATATTGATATGCAAACACATGTACAACATTTTAAAAGTTCACCTATTAGATCTCTAATTATCTAAATGTTTCTTCCAGTGGTTAGCTTATGGTATAACTTCTCTGCACTAGTTGCAACTGAACAATGATAATTTAATGCCTTCAAAATGACAAACTGAAGATTGAAAGTATGTTAAAGTAACTTGTTGCTAAATATTATGTTTCTTAACTTAAGAGTCACTAATGTACATTAGGTCAACTTATCAATAATATACTAAAATCAACACCTAAAGTAATCAATGTGAAATGTGAGACACTAAAGATTGATAGTATATTAAAGTAACTTTCAATGTGAAATTAAACCGAAGATTGAAAGTATGTCAAGGTAGTGTTGTTTGTTTCCTTAGTGTTGCAATCTCATACACATCTCAAATATTTTCTAAGCTGAGAAATACCTGTGATTTCCGTTGACTGCTTATCTTTTCTTGTTGCTCCCTTACTTTCATCTCATACCTGTAGCAAGTTCAGGGATCATCATAAACGCACAAAGATACATAAAGGGGAAAAAAGGGGGGAAGAAGACAAAGCATGCAATTTTAGGGTGAATATATGGAATTCATAGTTGTCAATTGCATGTATGATATAACAGACCAGGCCTTCAAGATATAACTAATAAACAAGAAACAACCATATATGGGTCAGTCCCCATTAAAAATAATATTAAACACACACCTCACAGAAGATTCAAAGCTTTAGGGCCTATTTGGTAATGTTGTTCTAGAAATATTGTTTGTATTTTTTGAAAATATAAGTGGGTGAAAAAGTGTGTAAAAATACGTGTAATGTTGTTTAAAAACTGAGAACATGTGTTTAAACACATGTACCAAACGGGCCCTTAGTTTATGGAAACATTCAGGAGAAATGAAACATTTAGGAATGAAGGGAATACTAAAAATACAAATTATAGTGTGTGCGTGCGTGTGTGTGTGTGAGAGAGAGAGAGAGTGATAGAATGAGAATTAGCACATGGTGAATTGCTCACAATTTTGCTCTCAACAACTGAAAAGCACGATCCTTGTTCCTGAGTTGAGTCCTTTCTTCAGTGCAAAAGATGCGAATTCCTGTTGGTTTGTGGACAAGATCAACAGCTGTCTCCACCTTGTTGACATTCTGGCCTGCATGATGATCACGCAAAAGAAATGACCTAATGAGGATTTTTCATTCCTTTTTTTTCCCTCCAGAAAATGAAGCATGGAAAAGAAAATCACTATATGAATATTTATTTTTTCAATTTTGCAGATTCATACCTCCTGCACCCCCAGACCTCGCTGTTGTTAGTTCAATATCTTTTGGGTCAATCACCACCTCAACGTCATCCACCTAAATCAAGAATTAGCATAAGCTCAAAGGATATAGTAAAATAAATAGGTATCAAGGAGAGAAAATAAAAGACAAGACAAACAGCATTAACAACATCACAGCCACAAGAGCAAGCATCCAGATTCTGAAGCAGCCTTAGACTAATGTTTTCTAAAGCATTGTCCGCAAATATGCATCCAGAGATCAACATTATGAGGCATTGTTAAGGATTTGTAAGTCATTTTAAGACAGAAATTGCATGCAAAATTTTCTAGTAGAAAATGGTTGCCTTCCCCCAGACTAGACAATAAAAAACCCAGTAAAACTTAATTGCCTCCCACTGCTTCTGACATTGAAGATTCCAGTTGAAGCTAAAAATATTTGACATGAATTTTATTCAGAACCCCAGATGTAAATGGCACACCAAATGCACTCTACCTCTGGCATTATGGCTACAGTTGCAGTCGACGTATGCACACGACCCTGCGTTTCTGTCTGAGGAACACGTTGAACCCGATGAACACCGGACTCATATTTTAATTTGCTGAAGACACGATTCCCTTTGATCTCCATCACAAAAGTTTTAAATCCTCCTTTTTCAGCCTTAATAATAGAGAAATAAATACATAAATAAAAATTCTGCAAGTCACATAGAAACAATAAGATGCATAATTCTGATGGAAAGTTAGGAAGACATACATCTGAGCTTGATAAGGGGGTGCACTTCCAAGAATTTCGTTCACTGTACTTCTGATACATACGGACCTTGAGCAAAAAAAAAATTTGGAAGGAGCATTAGAATGCATGCAGAAGCACTTTCAGAAAGGATGAAACATAGTACAGAAGCATGTAACTAATTCATATATAAGTCCAGGAAATCATTAACAGAAAATATTAACAAAACAAGTATATTCTACATATTCTGTAAGCTAGACCCATTAATCTCCTGTCAATGGTAAAAACTTTGACTACAT
The DNA here is from genome assembly GCF_002906115.3 of Quercus suber. NCBI lineage: Eukaryota > Viridiplantae > Streptophyta > Magnoliopsida > Fagales > Fagaceae > Quercus > Quercus suber. Next base: position 603,297 of record NW_027069663.1, read on the forward strand.
GGCCAGCATCTTTTTCCGCATATGTCAATACTAATGAAGTGTGCAACTAAAAATGAATCAATGCCATAGATTTGGAAGGATAAAAAAAGCATGTACCTACAAGATCACCGGCCCATATTCCAGCCTCATCGCCACCAGTACCCGCCCTTACTGCAAAAGAAGAAAAACTCAAGAATGACTGGATGAAACAGAAGAAATTGTAGAATATAAGCAACACTAGTTAAGCACAAGGAAATATGCACACCGCTTTTTAATGTCTTGTCAGCAGAGCTAAGCCACATGTATAGCATTAGAAAACAATTCCAAAGTTTGAAATCAACCAATTCATAACCTCTAAGGCATTCAGCCTGAATTAGACCAATGCTTGATAGATGGATTACATCACCCCAAGCCATGGCTCATTATCATAAGTAAAGATTATAATCAGGATCAGCTAATCCACATATGAGGATGCATTTTTACTACAGCTATAGCCTAAATGATATTTGGTTAAAAATTGATCAGATAGTACAATTTATCACTGGCAGAAGAGAACATACCTTCAATCATTATATTTCTTGCATCGAGAGGATCAGAGGGTAGCAGTAGCACCTATTAATGTAAAAGGAAATTCCATGTTTTTAGCTTCCTAATTAGGGGAAAATGCAAATAAAGGGAGGATGAAAAACAATAGGGCATTCCAAGTTCAGAGAAGAGAAAGATTAGTATCATAATGAAAATGAGGATAAAAAGATAGAGTTTTCTCTAAAGCTCAACTTTTAGAATGTTCATTAAATTAATAATTTATTGATCTCAGATCAAGTCTATTAGTAACAATTTGATGAAACCGCTGGCATTTCATGAGTGAAGCAGCAGGTAAAACAATGAATCTAGTAAAAAGATATACTGCTTAGTCAAATAAAATTTTAGGGAAAAAGCTTCATAAAAAACATTTTTTTTAAAAAAAGAAGAAGGATAGAGAGAGAGGGAGAGAGAAGAATGTATAAAACAAAATATGAAGCATTTGAAGGAGCATATAATTATAAAACATTACAAAAACGTATATGTATATTTAAAACATATATCACTGATACAAAGTGGATAACCTTTAGTTTCTCCTCAAGCTCTTTGAGTTGATTGGATAAAGACTTAATCTCATAAGTTATCATCTCTGCCATATCCTCATCAGTGCCATTCTCTTTTGCTAAAGCTGAAATGAGAAACGAGCAGAGGAAGATAGATGACTGTTAACACAAACCTTAATATTTTTATTTTTTGCAAAAGTAAACAAGAGGGAGTAAACCTTTTGCCTCTTCTAACTGCTTCTCACAGTCCTTCAAATTTCTAAAGGTTGACACAACCTACAAGTACAGAAGAGAAGAACAACTATGTCAGAAAAAATTGCAACTAACTGCAACAGAGTGTTAAAAGTAAACCCACCCTTATAAAAAATAAAGTGAAATGCAGTACCTCATCAAGCTCAGCCATAGATTGTGCCAGCTTTTGGTACTCACTGGGATTTGAGACGACGTCTGGATCAGCTAACTTGACCTAAAAAATATCATTGGGTAAATTCAATCCAGCATTAAAAACCAGATCTACTATCAGGGCTGCACCATAATTAGAGATTATACATTGTGGATATAAGAAACTAGGTTTCATAGGCCGATCACTGAAAGCCTCAAATAAAGTTCCTTCAAAAATAAGGAGCCAGATTTTAGATAAGATAATACATCTACTAATCTGCCTTGCAAAATTAGTAACACTAGTTTTATACTTGTCTTCAGATTCACCACTAAGCCTATGGTCTGCACATACCAGTGGCTACAAAGAGTTCCAAAGAGAAAAAGGCTATCTGAGGAAAGGACACAATGTATGGGTTTAACTATAATGGGTCTACCTTCAACCAAATTTGAAATAAATAGTCTTGAATTTGATTCAAAAGTACATTGAAGTCCTAGGTTTTAACCTTACAACATATGTTAATCTATTCTCCATAGTGGAAGCTTTTTACTCTTCCATAATTACCTTCGGTAACATAATACACTCTTTTTTTATAGGTTATTGCTTTCAGTAACACAATCATGTCTAACTCTGGCACCTTTCATGTGTTTATTGACCGTTCATTCTCTTGTTCTCAATAGGACAAATCTCAGAATGACTAACCATTACTTTGTGATTCATCACTTCAATCAACCATATTTTATGAATAAAATGTGATTCATTACAAATCAGCAGAATTCAACTAAGCCTGAATCCTTATTAAACTCGAGGAGGCTATGCTCATTGGCTAATTAGGATCGGCTACATGTATTTTTTCCCACCATTATATCCTTTTTAAAACCATCTCTCTATATAGAATGTAATTCCTTCCACGGAAAACTATTAGTGAATGGGGTGGCTGGTGTACTAGACCTATTAATGGCCCATATGGTGTTAGCTTGTGGAAAACTATTAGTCGAGGATGGCCTTCTTTTTCTCGCCACATCCTATATGATATTGGGGATGGGTCTAGGGTGAAATTTTGGCAAGATCGTTGGTGTGGCGAAACATCTCTTGCAGTTAGCTATCCTGAATTGTTTCAAATTTGCTGAGATCAGGAGGTTAGCGTGGCTGCAATTATGAAGTTTGATAATGGAACCCTATTTTGGGAAGTCAGTTTCTTTAGGGGTGTGCATGCTCGAGAATTAGAGGTGCTGGCTGGTTTCATGGATACCATATATAGTGCTTCGGTGAGAGGGTTTGGGGATGATAAGATGTGCTGGAAATCGGATAGAGAGAAGGGCTTCTTGGTTAAGGATTATTATAGTCTCTTAGTGGGCTCTAATAACTATTCCTTTCCTTGGAAAAGCATTTGGAAACAAAAGATTCCTTCTAGAGTAGCTTTCTTTGTTTGGACTGCTACTTTAGGGAAATGCTTAACGATTGACAATTTATGGAAAAGGAAGGTTCGGATATTGGATTTGTGCTACATGTGCAAGTGTAATGGTGAATCGGTTGATCATCTTTTTCTTCATTGTTCGATTGCAATGGATCTATGAGCTATGGTGTTCGGTTTATTTGGAGTGAGTTGGGTTATGCCGCAATCTGTAACAGGGCTTCTAGCATGTTGGCAAGGCAGTTTTGGTCGTCATCGAAATGGGTATATATGGTTGATGGTTCTCCATTGCTTATTGTGGTGGCTTTGGAGGGAGAGAAATAGTCGGTGCTTTGAACATAAGGAGAGATCCATATCTGACTTGAAACTATTTTTTTTTAGAACTTTAATGGATTGGTTGGCTGCATTGCGGAACCAATCATTTTTATCTTTTCTTGATTTTTTAGATTCTTGTAATTTTTGTTCTTGATTGTTTCAACCCTTGTACACTTCCTGTGTACTAGGGTGTTTCTACTTTTTTTGACATCAATAAACTTTACTTATCAAAAAAAAATTCCTTCCACGGAAATGGTACATATGATTCTCTAACAATTGGTCCATGATAATTGGTCAACTCCACCATCTCCTAAGCTAAATTATCATCCATCTCCCAACCTTCTATTCAAGGACTTTGCTAAGTTTCAATCAAAATCTTCAAAAGGCTATATCCCCATTATTTGCAAACTACTTCAAAATCCCAATTAGACAAACCATACCAAAAAAAACCCAATACTCGGATTTGGAAATACAAATTCCCTCTTAGATCATTTTATAGCAAATCATCACAAAACTTCCATATCCTATAAGTACAAATGCCAATAAGTTCTAACTCAAATGGCACTTCCTCTAAGCCAAGGGTGAGATTGTGGGTCCAAAACACACTGGTTAAATGCAGAACTTAGCAATTAAAAAAAAAACAATTACAAGTACAAAACAACAACTAATTCAATAAATATATATGACTGGCCTTGAAACACACACACACATACACTGATACACATTAACAGTGAAACAATTCACTCAAAGCTTTTCAGGCATACCGATAGGTCTTTCCAAGTCTTCTCAGCAGACTCCAGCTTCCTTATCAAATATGGTTCCTGAATTTCACCAAAATAAATAAAACCCAAGTGAAAAAACAAAAACAGAACAATTTTTTTTCTGGGATTTTTTGTACTGACCGCCATGCAAACGATACTTGGAGCTCTGCGAAGTGTACGAGAAGGTCGAAGGACAAGACAACCTCTTCTGGGTCGGTGGTCATGTCGTGTTGGGAACTGGGTCAGAGTAGTCAAAATCCGAGCTGTTGAGCTTGTTGTTAAGCTATCCATTGCCTTCACAGTTTTAGCAGAATTGTGAGGCACACATATAAAGCTTCTATGCTATTAAGTTTGGGATAAACAAAAAGAAAAAGAGTGGGAGCGTTCGGTAATCTGTTTGGGCAGTGAGTTACAGTAATCCCAGTTTGGGAACTCAATCTTATACCTATACAGGTCTGATGTATCTAAACCTGTCAGTCGTTCTAATTTAGACACAACCCAATTACACGAGTCACACCTTTTTTTTTTTTTTTTTTCCCCCCCCCCCCCCCCCCCCCCAAAAAAAAAAAAAAAGTGATAAAGCTAGAACAATAATGGTACATGAGGGTCAGCTCATTAGCCCACACATTAGCATATCAAGGCCTGCAACACACCAGCCCAAAATACATATTCAAGACCAAATCAGGACTAGCTTAGTTAGCAGCCCAAACCTAGTCTAGGTTCTTGCTACAATATATTGTTGAAACTTTATTCTTCTAGTGAACCATGGTAATATTGAAAGCACCTACTTTTGATGCTCTTCAAGACCCATGGGATTTCACGAATTGGTAACCTGAGATGCACTAATTCTATGAACAAGTATGGTTATCATATAGCAAGAAAGATAGGTTTTCCAAGATAAAACTCATTAGTAGAGTTCTGGATTACTGGAACAATCTTGAGAACCTTCAATTTAGATTGGGTTATGCCGCAATCTGTAATGGGGCTTCTAGCATGTTGGCAAGGCAGTTTTGGTCGTCATCGAAATGGGTATATATGGTTGATGGTTCCCCATTGCTTATTGTGGTGCCTTTGGAGGGAGAGAAATAGTCGGTGCTTTGAAGATAAGGAGAGATCCATATCTGACTTGAAACTATTTTTCTATAGAACTTTAATAGATTGGTTGGCTGCATTGCGGAACCAATCATTTTTATCTTTTCTTGATTTTTTAGATTCTTGTAATTTTTGTTCTTGATTGTTTCAACCCTTGTACACTTCCTGTGTACTAGGGTGTTCCTACTTTTTTTGATATCAATAAACTTTACTTATAAAAAAAAAACCTTCAATTTAGATTGTGCAAGCTAGCCATTATTGATTGGGAAGAAATGAAAGAAAACCTTGGAGAGGAATACCTATTGAAAGAAATATCTATTCCAATCTCAACAAGATATATATATATATTTATTGTGGTTAATGTAGGTAGCCTTTCTAAAGAAGAGCATTTGGACTTGCCTCTAGCTAGTAGAACTTCTGGACAATTGACCCCACTTGCCAAAACCAATTTCCGAGTAATCCAAGGGCATTCACTCCTGATGGGCTAAGCAATTTATGCTCATACTCAAAAATAGTTTTAGCATTTGTGAAGTTTCTAGTCTTAAGACCACTCCACACAACTTGCCATGGAGCTAGCTTTAGCAAATCTAGCAAAAATCATTCAGGACTTAATCGCAAAGTTTTCACAAGTTAATTCCTCAACTTGAGGCATTGGAAACATCCAAAGACAATAGTTCACAATGAAAGTACTGCTTCCCACACTTGAGACAACGTTGGTAATGACTAATGAGATCTTACGTTGAGTACCACTGGAACCTAGTGTTGAAAGAAAAGTGCAAGTGCCAAAAGATATTGCTTCAATGTGGGTGGAGCAAGATCATAATGTAGAGTCTACAAGGTAAGTTGAAATATCTTAACCATGTATAGTAGATTTAATTCAACATATTGAAGAGTTAAATATGTTGCTTACTGCTGATAAGAAAGATTTCCCATTACTTGATGAGGAGAAAGTTCACCAAGAGAGCAATAAATCAAAGAGTGCAAACATTGCGAATGTATTTGTTATTAAGTGGAGGAGTTCAATACAATGGTGCTTTCTATGGCTCAAGATAAGGTTGTATTATTTATGACATTGATCACTACTAAGCCAGCTGAGGTCATTGTTGCCAATCTAGACACCAATTGATTTTGTGACTCCAAATGAATTTAATGATGAGGTGGAACAAAGGGTTTTTTTTTTTTTTTTGTTTGTTTGTTTGTTTGTTCATAGGGCTGACAAAAGTTATTCAAGTGTTGTGCAAGTGTCTGCTTGATGGGTCTCGTGTGTGGGGTCTTACAAATAGTAACTCTCATCTAGATTTCACAAAATCACTTAATTTTTGTGCATAATTCTTTAAGGTTACGGTGTGCTCAACATCATGAGCATTAGTTAATCTTTTCCATTAATAAAATACCATTGCTCAATTAAAAAAAAAAAAAAAAAAAAAAAATTTTTTTTTTTTTTTTTTTCGATACACGACATAGTTTTTGGCAGATTAAGGTTTAGGGGAGCGAATTGACCCATTGTTACCCAATTAAAGTGACTCGATGTTGTGTTGACTATTGACTTGCCTAATGCAGAATGACCCAATCATATAAATGTTAATTTTATAAGTTTGAATTTGTTAAGAATGGGGTGTGACTCATATTTTACACCATTTAATAAAAGATTGTTATATCAATTTTTTACTTAAAACTTAGTATGTGTTTGGATCCGCGTCCATGTCTATTGCCTTTGCGTTTTCAGATTTTTTTTTTTTTAAGCCGTAAAGTTTGACTTTTCCACCCATGCACTATTCACACATTTTAGATTTTCTCCGACAGAGTGCACTATTCACGCACTGTTCATGGGATCCACAAGCACTTTATTAAGAAAAAAAATAAAAAATGGGTCACACAATACTATTCACACATTTAAAAATTATTTTGTTACAGTGTTTTCACTTTTCAGTTTTTTGTAAAATAAGTTGTATCCAAACGGATCTTTAATATAGCCTATCACACATTATAATATCTCAATTAACTCTCAGTTAAGTTATATTTTCAAATGGGTATTAAAATTGATTGAGTGTAGTTGTGTCTATTCTTTATGTAATATGAAGCTGTGGTATGTTGGAATTTGAGGAGTAAAACTTGAGTTTTACATTACATCCTTACTGAATTTAATATCTAATTTTGTACAACAAATTTGAATTCCAAATATAATTGAGTAGTTAAAAGAATTTTAATAATTATATTGATCAATTCTTTGTTTTGGGTCATTTTAAAATTATTTTTAATGGGCCATGTTCACATTAACAAAATTCATGTTTATTAAAGGAATGGAAATGGGTCATGTCTATATTACTCAATACAACTTGTGTACTAAGTGATCAATATGCTTAATAAATGAGTCATGTTAGAGTTATAAGGTTTTGATAGTATTATCAAATAGGCCATTCCACTATCCTTACATAGACATAACATAAACACAACTTGCTAACACGAATTACTTTCACACTTGAGAGTTTTGACTTCAGCGCTAAACTTGTATCAGGCTCAAAACTTGATACGACTATTGAGAGTTCGAGATACAAAATACGCCCCTATCTTCTTGTCCCCGATTGAATGAGGGAAAAAACCCACCTATGGTGGTGCCATGTTTTCCATCTGAAATAATGATGGCTCATATGTGAGCAACCTAAGATTAGTTAGTGGTGGCAATCTTATTAAGAATCAGCTTGGTCATTGGATTTGTAGTTGTGTGAAGGATATTTGAATTACTACCCGTTGCGGGTGTTGAAGTGTGTGTTTCAAACACTAAGCCTTTGCTTTGTATCCCACATTGGTTAGGAGTCAACCTTATTATGTGTTTATAAGCCTTTGCACATCTTATGTTATAACTTGAAAATAATGGAGCAAGTGTTGGTCTTGGGCTTGGGCTATATCCATTTTCCTTTTCTTTTCCATCTAGTCCAATTCAATTCAACCTGTTAAGCATTAACCAAGTAGCCCGTTGGGGGCATTTAATGTGCTACCCGTTAGGCATGCACAGTGACCGTTGGAGCAGCCCATGTGTCCTTTGCTTCTTTGCTATAAAACCCTTGGTTTTCACTCTTTTCTCTTCAGTTTTTTCAGCTACACACAGCCACCTCTCTCCTTCTGTTCTGCTCTATTTTTCTACTTATCTCCACAAAAATTTCAACATCTATTTTTTGGTTTTAAGGAAAGGCAAATAAGGTTGTTCTTGGTTCTTTCTGCTTGGGTGTGCATTCAACTTGAAGAAATTGCTATAGTTTATCTTGGGGGGTTGTTCAGCCAAGAGAACCATTCGCATCGAGTTCTACTCCAGGTGATACGAATCAACATTTAAGGACAAAGCAATTTGCATGATTCTATACTTTGTGAACTCTTTCTAACTCTATCTATTTATTTATATCATTGCTAATTATTAGGGTTTATATTGTTGAATCAAAACTTGTTTATTTAGCCATATTTTCCAACAATCTTAAATGTTGAATTTTGTGTTTCAAAAATGAAGAAACAAGTTGTTGATTCTCTTAAGGTCATTTCAAAAATTACAAAGCTTGAGGCTTTTGATGGAAATAATTTTAAACATTGGAAAGAAAGAGTTTTGCCCATCTTAGAATTTATCAAAATTGATCGGGTTCTTTATGAGCCTAAACCCGAAGATGATCCGAAAATTATAGCAAAGTGGTAAAGAACCAATAAATTATGTGTTCATACTATTAAGTGTGGTCTATCTGACAAGTTGTTTGATAATTATTGTCATTTTACTTGTGCTAAAGATTTATGGGATGAACTTAATGGTTGTTATGGGTTTTGTGCTAAAAACTTTGCTACAGCTAAATTTATGTTTTTTCAAATGGTTGAGGAAAAAAGCTTCTCTAGCCAAATTGAAGATTTTCAAAAATTAGTATCCGACCTAGCTAAAGAGGGTGATGTTTTACCCGAGAGGTTTGTGGCTCATGGCCTTGTATTTAAGTTGCTGGACTCTTGGAAAGAGTATAAACACTGGTATAGCCACCATAGAACCTATTTGAATCTTTAACAAATTATCGTTGATATTTAAATTGAAGAAACAAATAGGATGTCAGAAAAAGTTTCTAGAGCTAAGGAATTTACTTCCAATGCTAATATTGTAGAGGGAAGAACTTCTAGACCTCCATAACATAACAATAAATATGATTTCAAGGGAAAAGGAAATTTTCATAATAAAAATGGCCCAAATCCTCAAATCCAAAAGAAAAAGGGTAATTATTTTATTTGTGGCAAGGTAGGTCATCATGTAGCAACATGTAGGGCAAGAGGCAACTTCAACAACAATAAGAATAACAACGAAGACTCAACTTCAAATAAGACAAATGTGGTGCAAACTGAAGAGATCATTGTGGCAGTGGTGCGCGAGACACACTTGGTGACAAAGGTGAAAGGATGGGAAGTCGATTGACTCGATTCGGCTTGCACAAGGCATGTTGGTGCATTCAAAGAAGAGTTTAGTTCCTACACTCCTATGGCGAAAGACACTGAATGTGTCTATGTTGGGGACAATAAGTCTGTGCCGGTGAATGGTAAAGGAAAAGTACTCTTGAAGCTAACTTTCAGTAAAACTCTTTTACTCAATAATGTCCTTCATGTATGATGAGAATCACAAGCATTCAAGGATCCATTGCATGTTCCAATTGGGCCTATTACTAAAGCAAGATCCAAGAAGATCAAAGAAGCACTTAATGGGCTGATTCAAGAGATTTGGGCTAATTCTAACGGAGGATATTCCAAGCTTGGCCAAAGGAAGACAAAGGCGTAATAAATTTAATCCAAGCTATTGAGGACAAATCTGGCTTAATTGGGCGTGATTTATGGCGTGGATTAATGGCTGATTGATTTTCCAACTCCATATCAGTTAATAGATATTTTTCCTAGTCTGGAGCATTTAGTTTTGGACCAGATCTACCTTAATTTTAGGCTTTTATTATTTAGAACGTTTTTAGCTATTTTTCCTATTTTGGATTTGCTAATTTCAGACCAAATCAACTTTTATTTAGGGTTTTATTATTTAGTACGTTTTTTATATTTTCTATTTCTAGTCACGTCATATAAATAGCATGAACTCATTGTAATAGAGGAATAATTGAATAAAAAAATCAGAAAATGTGAGGCATTGCTCTTCTTTTGGTTCTTCAAGAACTGTGAACTTATCAGGGATTTTTTCTTGTGGCGTTAAAACTTTATACCTTTGGTTTGTAATTCAATTATAATAATTGGGTCAAGGTGTTATACTTATACATTTGGTTCGCGTTTCGATTATAAATGTTGGGTCAGTGTTTTCATCAAAAATCTAAATTTTAGTTTTCTTGGGCAAGTATTCCAATATTTTTGTTGGGTCTCAAAGTATGCCGATTGAGGTTCGCATCATTTGGTATTAGAGCACAAGTTCTAAAATCAGTTTTCTTTCCCTTTATCTTTTATTTCATGTTATCATCCTGTCTTGTTCCTTTTGTGTTCTTTATTCCTCGTTCTTATTTTGTGACGTGCACTAGGTTAAATTCGTGCACCAAGCTCCCAGGAAAAAAAAAAAAAAAAAAAAAGAAGAAGAAGAACAAGAAGAAGAAAAAGAGACTTCAGAAAAGAAATTAAAAAAAAAATTTTGTTTGTAGTTTCAATTCTCTCAGACCAAAATATTAATTTCTTTTGTCCTCTTCCTTTGATTTAGTGTTTCTGTCATATTTTCTTGCCATTGGTATTAGTTTAAATACTACAAGTTGAATTTCTTGATCAAGTTTATTAGTTTAAGTAGAACTGAAAAGAAGAAGCTACGAGTGGAAAAAGGCAAGAGAGTGTGAGACTAATATCGGGAAAAAGCCAGTTTAAGAGTGAAACATGAGTGTGAGTGACATAATTTAAGTGTAAACACGTGAGGGAGTGTTGTGAGGAATTATTTCTAACATTTTTTTATAATTTCAAAATTATGTCTTCCAAGGGTGAAGCATCAAATAGAGGAAGGGAGGAGTCATCCATCATGTTGTAGGCTATGCAACAACAATTTAAACGTATGAACGTGGTGTTTAATGATATTCGGGATCGGATGGATAAGCAAGACGTTGTTATTGCTTCTTTGCATGAGGAGCGTCCCCAAATAGCCCCTAATGCTAGAAGGCAAGGAAGGCATGTGCATGTGGATGATTCTGATGACTACCATGACGATGAGTTTGAAGATGAAGAGGATCAAGCTTCATTGAATAATGAGAGCAGGTTTGCACCAAGGGGAGAAAGGCGTGGTAAAGGTTTCTGAAGAGATCCAAGATGGCAAGATGGGACTGACAGAAACCTAGGAAACATCAAAATGAAGATACCATCGTTCCAAGAGAAAAATGATCTAGAAGTGTATTTGGAGTGGGAGAAGAAGGTGGAGTTCATTTTTGAGTGCCATAACTACTTTGAGGAGAAAAAGGTAAAACTAGCTATGATTGAGTTTACTGACTATGCTATTATATGGTGGGATCAACTTATGATGAACAGAAGGAGAAACTATGAGAGGCCTATTGAGACATGGGAGGAAATGAAGGCCACCATAAGTAGGCGGTTTGTCCCTAGTCACTACTATAGGGACTTGTATTTGCAATTATAGAGTCTTACTCAAGGCTATAGGAGCGTGGATGACTATCACAAGGAGATGGAGATTGTCATGATTCGGGCTAATATAGAGGAGGATAGAGAAGCTACTATGACAAGATTTCTGAATGGGCTGAATCGAGACATTGCCAACGTGGTGGAGTTGCAGCACTACGTGGAGTTGGAGGATATAGTGCACATAGCAATAAAGGTGGAATGACAGCTTAAAAGGAAAGGAACTCAGTCATTTC